>NW_027187322.1:31104-55902 GCF_028583685.1 Petaurus breviceps papuanus | reverse complement strand
GGATACACCCCGCACCTCTAATTAATCATATCTCTGACAGGAGGAGGGAAATATGCTTCATCATTTGTCTTCTGGGACCATACTTGGCTCTTGCATCACCTAGAGTTCTTAAGTCCTTCCAAGTTGCTCTTCCTTATATTATTTTGGTCATTGTATATCTACCTCATCCTCCTGCCTCTGCTCATTTCCCTCTGGATCAGTTCATACAAGTCTTCCCAGCAAAACCATAATAAGATTCCATCGCATTCATATACCAGTTTGCTTGGCCATCCCCCATTTGTCGGGCACTTACTTTGCTTCCAGTTCTTTGCTACAACAAAAAGTACTGATATCAATATTTTTGTGTATATGGGGCCTTTCCCTCTCTTTACCTCACTGGGACATATGCCCAGGAGCAATATTTTTGGGTCAACAGGCATGCACAACTGAATTTGTCTTGGATATTGTTCTAAACTACTCAATCTATTCATAGCACCACCCGTAATGTCTTAGTGTGCCCATCCTCCCAAAGCTCTTGACCATTCCCTCTTCTTTTTTGCCAGTTACATGAGGTAGAACCACAGCACTGTTTTAATGTGCATTTTTCTTGTTATTAATGATTCGGAGCACTTTTTATATCACAAGATCATAGTCACGTAGATTTAGGGCTGAAGGGGTGGGCCTTAGAGGTTATCAAGTCCAACCCTCTCATTTTACAGATGAGGAAACTGAGGCCCAAGAGCAGTGAGATTATGTGCTCAATGTTGGTCCCACATTCTTCTATCCTTCCATTTCTGGAGTCACATGGGTCCTTGGACCCACATGGAAGGCAATAAGAAATGGAAGCATGTTGGCTCAGGTCAGAGGACCTGAGAATGAATCTGTGCTCTGTCACTGTGTGACCTCTGGCAAGGCACCTTACTGTTCTGTGCTGCTCTTTCCTTATTTGCAAAATAAGCAGTTTGGTCTAGACGGGCTCTACATCAGCTATTCTCAACACCTCTTGTGTCATATAACCCCTGAAGGCTAATCGTGGGGCTATGAACCCTAGGCGAAGACCCTCCTTCCTAAGATCTCTTTCAGCTGTAAACCTCCAATCCTTCTTTAACTCCTAATATCTTCTTTCCTTTGGCTAGTGCTTCCTTTTAGTATGCAGAGAACATTTTCATTCCTTCCTGGCCAGATGCCTGGCACATAGTAGGTGCTTAATAAATGCTTATTAAATTGAATTTCCTGAATTGAGATCCATGATATGATCATCAAATTGTTGCAAACTTGATAACACATACAAACATAAAGGAGCATTTGCCACAAACTTGTGTTGGAAGCTTGGACACACACATGCACACAGAGCATTGGAAGGAGGCAGGTGTAGGTATGTTCCCCCTCTAGGGAGCCATGCAGACCCAAAGATGGTAGCAGAGGCATTGTCCCAGTACAGCAGAGGTCCTGGGCCCAGCAGGGAGGTGCTGGGAAGCCAGCAGCAGGGGTGGTTACCTGGAGGGTTTCCTGGACCACGCAGAATTCTTGGACAAAGTGGAAGCTGGAACCAAAGAGCACACACACCCAGGGCATTCTCTTCACTGGCACTGTCCCATTCAGATTCTGTATGGCTGGGGGGAATCAACTCACTGGTGAGTACTTTTCCATTTTTGATGGTGGTAGAAACACTTAAGGAAATACTATATCTAGAACCTGGTTATCATTTAGATAACTATATAGATAACTATCTAATACTATATCTAGAACCCTGGTTCTTGAACCTGTTAGGGGTTCATAATAATGGTCTACAATGCTAAAAGTTATTTAATGGTGCCTTAAGCAGTAACTGTCCAATTGTTATAAAAATATTTTTCATCTGTGACAAACATGCAAGTTTGAAGCATTATAGACATTATTTTCTGCAGTGATTTGAAACTATTATGATCATGTAAACAATGATTTTGGTGTTTGTATAATTTGATTATATTTGTGCATAATATATTTGTATGGTTTGATTACATCAAACGCTAATGGTTTCTGACAAAGTCCAAGGTGTTCTTGCAGTTTCTCCAACTTGTCATCAAATTGTTTCCCAAGTACCAGAAACAAACTGATTCCGAAGGGTCATTGGATGCACACACACCCTCAGCTGCATTCTGTACACTGCATCAGAGTTGCTCTCTCATTCCTGTTACCCTGTCATTGCACCTTATCAGCTGTGTAGTCATGTGATCACAATATCAGCAAGACTTGTATTCTTACAGAGCAAACGGCAGGCTATTTGAAGACAATTACTGGGCATGCACATTACACACTTTCTCAAAACCCACCTGCAGTAACACAAATGTTCTATAGAAACACACTATATGTTGCCTCTCACTAAAGTATTAAGACTGATTTCTTTATATCTGAGTGCTCTGTACTGTCCTCTGCATCTCCCTGATGCCCTGGGCACATCCTGTGCAGGATTTAGGGACCCTGCCACCCACATTTGGGACACACCATACACAAGCTAAACCTACATTTCATCTTGGAGACTTTCTTGTATTAATCCAGTCAATGAGCCAAAGGATAAGAAATTGATCTTTTAAGGTCAAGCCTCCAAGGACAAGATTCATTCCATGTGGGTCCAGAGCCTCTGGGAGATCCTGGGCCATGGGTTATAGGTATGCATTTGTGTGTACTTATATGTGTATATTTTCCCTCTGGTAGAATGTAAGCTCCTTAAGGATACGGCTGCTTTCACTTTAATCTTTATATGACCAGCACCTGGCACAGTGGGGGGCGCTAAATAAATATGGCCCGATTTGATGCTTTAGTAACCCTCAATTGTTTCTCCTTGTAGGGCTCACGTCAGGTTAGTCTGTGCCCTTGTGGGTACAGTCTTAATATTGTCAATAACCATGCCCCTTTTCCTTTGATAGCAACTTTCTATAATCGGGGCAGAATAGTGGAAATTTTGTCATTGTAATCCTAAATATATTACCAAAACATTTCTGAGTTGCTATAATAGGATGCAAGTGTAAAAGATCTTGTTTTCAATCTGAGTTTGTAGAATTCCATATCCTAAGCAACTAAGAGTTCTTGGGCTTGCTATCAACTTGCTAACATTCATGTATAACATTAGGTCCTTGAAGTATCTCATTCTTTTGGGATGATATGGGAATAATATCCTCAAAAGGGGGAAAAATAAGACAAAGCTCAAAATTTTAAATTAAATGGAATAGTAAATTTGGAGAAATAGGATCATACTGTTTCCCCTAAGGTTAGGTGTGTGTGTTTACACACACAGTTCTTGCTTTACATAAATAAGCATCATGCCAACTTGATTTCCTAGCACTGGGCCAGGCTCCAGCTTCGGGCAGGTGACAGCCACAGCTGGCACAGCCACCAGGAGGCCTCCCCCACAGGCACTCAAGTTGCTTGGGCTGAGGTAGCCACAGAATTGCAGAGATGGTAGGGCCACAAAAAGCCGTGTAAGGGACAAGGGAGGTCTGTGGAATGGTCCGTTCTACTTATGCCGAGAACTAGATTTTATGTCTATGATTGGTTTCCGAATGTTTCTAATGGGACATACAGGCCTTGAGTGTGTTTCAGTAACAAGTTCTCAAAACGGCCTTTATCATTGTAAATAAAGTGAAATTTTCCTCTTCTGAAGTGTCTGATAATATGAATAGATTGAAATCCTCATTTCACGAGTCAGGTCCTCCTAGATCTAAGCTTCTTTCTTCAGCCTGTTGATTGCAGTGTCCTTATTAGGTACAGGGTTTAGGTAAAGACAGAAACAGCAAGGAGTCTGTGAAAAGCAAAGTGTATCGTGGGTTCCTAATCTGATGTTCTTCTTGGAGCTCTGTTAATGTTCATGGGATCAGAACCATGAGGCTTGAGCCAGTTTTCACCACAAGAACTGGTTATTGGAAAACCAAATTTAGGGGGTGTAAAATTATATTGAGTCTTGTTACCGGCAGATTTTAGCAATGTTATCTAGGGATCTCTGCAAGTGACCTGGAACCAGAGAAACAGATCTGCTAGGAAGAGGCCCCTTCAGAGCTGTCCTGAGAACAAGACCTACTCCAGACTGTCCAAGAGAGGACGTTATCACCGGGGACATCTGGGACTCAAGACGAAATGTGCTTATTAAATGGACATTGGGTTACCCGAAGACTTGATGTTACCTAATACTGATGATCATTATTGTACTTTTCAACTTTGTTTCATGGTGTTTAAATTTGCTGAGTTTTCTTGGTTACTCTGGTGCCATGTAAATCTTCCCTTTCAAATTAGTTCATGATGAGCCCTCTGAGCAGTTTGATCTGTAACCTTAGTTTACCTACAGAGTCTACTTAACAGTTTGTCTCCTTAGGGGACAAAGGAGACTCTTGCCCCACCCCTTTGATGCCTCTTAAGGCAGACGTTTAAATAAGTGATCTGGGGAGGGGAATGTTACACTAAACAGAGTATTAAAACTCCGCTTTGCCTGATCTACTATTCTCTGAAATTCCAAATTCCTGTAAGTCATCTGTTGACGGGGGAATCACAAGTCGGCCCCTCCTGCCTCCGCGTCCCCTGATCCTCTCCATCAACAAGGAAACAAGGCAGCTCAATCCCTCCACCTACTCTTTACTCTGTGTGTGTAGAAACCAAGGTCCTTGCACAAATCGAAAGCCTTGGATTCGATTTGTCTCTGCAGCTGCCTGCACTGCTGAATAAACCCTTGCCTAGATGTAAGTGCTCGGTGTCTCTATTCCACCACATTAGAAATAACCCCCACCCTTCTCACAGCCTCTTTCGGGTTCGCCAAACTAAGCTGCATTCAAGGGTCACAGCTTTTGTAAAAGCCATGGATTTCCCAAAGTCCAGTCTCTTCTCAAGATAGAAACTCTCATGCTTTCTTTCCAGTTCAAGACCAAAATAATCAGTCAGGAGAATAGCTAATACTAGGTCCTCTGATATCTTGAGGCAAGTCTTGTTTTGACCTTTATTTCATAGTGGGCCAAAGTAGAAAACTTTAGAATATGTTTTGATCAAGGAAACAAATGAAGTGTGACAGGGTGCGTGATTTCTCCATATATAGAGCTAAGAGAGTAAGGTAAAATTCTCCTGAATGTTACCGTTGCCTAGGCTGGAGACCAGCCCACTTTATTCATTGTCTCTTCCTAACCCGGCCCTGGCGGTCAGATACATGGGTTAGGGTTTTTGTTTTTGCTGATGTCAGTTATATGTACCATCCCAGGGACGATTCCAAACTGAAGCTTGTCCTCCTTTGCCGAGGCCCAGGGCATGGAGACCGAGGTCCACCGTGCGGCCCACTCCCCCGTTCTATCAATCACGATGACGCCGCCTAAACCTTTGACCCTCGTCTTCATGTAACACAAGGCAGCGTCAGCAGCCTCTTGGGGATTCTTTCCTAAAAACAAGAGGATTGGCAAAGAAATATGATATTAATGCCTTCTAGGAGATAAAAAATCCTCTTGTGGAGCAAATAACCTCCCGCGATTATGATATTTCTTCTAAAGATGATTTTATCTGAATTGGTAAAACTGGGGCCCACTGAATTCTTCCCTTGATCCTGGGCCTCGAGGGCCAAGCCACCCTGATACAACAAAGCCCAGCAGAGCCCTCTGAAACCTTCTCTCACACTATTCCTTTTTCTAGGTTCCTATGTTCTCTGGGCAAGGGAACTAAGTACTTAGTTTAGAAAGTTTTCTCTTTCCCAATCCTTTGAGGTGGGAGTATCAGGGACAGTCGGGAGATGCACAAGAATGTACGAACAAAAGATGGTGCAGAGGTACGTCACAATGTGGCACACTGTCTCTTGCTGTGCACCATGGGCCTTCCCCAGCTCAGCAGAGCTTGGCCAGGAGCTGACGTCATGGACGATGTCTGGATTGGCCTGTAGCTAAGCCAGAGTGGAGCCCCTACAGAAGCAGGCCAGTGCTTGGCTCACAGACGGACACATACAATCCATTTGGCAGTCCCAGGCTCTGCACTCTAAGCAGGGCCTGTGAGAGCTTATACTTCACTGGTGGAACCAAGCACTTGAGGGAGGGCACCACCACCGAGGCTAGAGTCTGAGGGGTGGAAGGGGCCTCAGGGGCCGCTTGGCTTCTCCCTGTGCCTCTGAGGAGCCTGTTTCCCTTGTGCACAGTTCAAGCTCTTAGCCTTTCTTCCGCACCACGGCCCTCAAGCCCTTGAAGAGAGCTCCAGGCTAACTCTGCCTACTTCCTCCAATGTCACAGACTCAAGGCTGTACACGAGCCTCAAATGCAGGCCCCACACTGAACTGAGTCGTCTAGAGGAGGTCTGAGGAAGGCAGAGGCTTGGGGGGCTGACCCACTTCTCTCCTGCCTCAGCTGGAGCTTGGACTCCACTCAACTCTCAAGTTCTTTTCCTTGTAAAATTCATTCTTGGTGCCCAAGGGCAAGATTTTACATTTATCCTAATGAATTGCATCTCATCTGACAGACCAGTAAATGTATTCACCAAATCTGTTCTGTTCCCCTATAATCAAACTATGAAGATTGCAAATAAATCACATTTGGTCCTTTGAGTTAGTACCTTGCTCCATGTAGAAGACAACCAGTCTGGCGAGATTCACCTTTATTATGCTCTCTCCGTGCCCAGTGGTAGAAACAGCCCCGATCTCATTATCAGCATAGCCCCCAGAACCTGCTCAAACAAGAAAAGCAATGCTCTCACAGGGGCATCGCCACCACACCCAAAGGTCCAGTGCTCTGAGCTACAAAGAGCCCTGCCAAGGAAAAGGCGGGCTGTGGCGGGGGCTGCGCCGGCTCTGCACCTTGGTTTTGGTGGCAATAAAATGAGAGACCCGAACTAGATGTTCTCCAAGGTTGCTTCCAGTGGGGACATTTTACTGTTTCATTGATGGGAGATTTTGGAGAAATGAGGATAACTGAAAAACCCAACGAATCATGAAAAGATGTCCATTGCTTTCAGTGGTGTAGAGTCTGGTGCTGGGGTGTGGGGGTGCCTATATGTATGCGTGTGTGTGCATCTGCGCATGCATGTGTGCGTGTGCATCTGTGTGTATGTGTATGCGTGTGCATCTGTGTGTATGTGTATGGATGCATGTGTGCGTGTGGATGTGTGTGGATGTGTGTGCGTGTATGTCCAGTTGGGCTTCTGGGGAAGAGGCATTTGCTAAGGTTTTGTGGCTGGTGTAAGTCTCAAGTCACCATCTGGCGAGTGGTCAACTTGGGAGTGTCAGTGAGTAAATTATCTGCATCTGTCTGGGTCCTTTCCTCCATCCCAAGTAGGATATTAACAGGAGACTCAAGCAGGACAAAGTCTAAGCTTAGCTAAGAACAGCGTATGTATGTGTATGTGTGTGAACACTGACACATGTGTATCTGTGTATGCATGCATGTGTGTACAGGTTTATGAACATGAACAAGCATCTGAAATTTCTCAGCTAAAGAAAGAACTTTCTGGGCCGCTCAGTGGCGCAGTGAATAGAGCACTGGCCCTGGAGTCAGGAGGACCTGAGTTCAAATCCGGCCTCAGACACTTTACACTTATTAACCATGTGAACTTGGGCAAGTCACTTAACCCCAATTGCCCTATTTCCCCCCACCCTAAAAAGCAAAAAAAAAATAAAGAAAGAACTTTCTGATGCATGTCCTGCTGTATACTCACAGCTGGATTCTTCTCCCTATGTTTGCCCTAATACCCTAAACAGGCCAGCCAGCCCTGGGGGGGGGGGGCCCTGTAGGCTGCCACCTGCCCTGATGGGCACTTGGTGGTCACAATTTTTCTAGAAATGAAAGGTTACAGGCCATAATTTAAAGCTAGGTTGGATAGCTTAAGCTCTGGGCTTTGACTGCCTTGGAAAAATGGGAAAACCTCCCTCTTCCTCACAAACAACCAAAGCCCAAATCTTCTGAAGGCCATTTCAGCACTCTTTCCTGAAAGAGCAGGCTGCATTAAGAGTAATCATCTGAAGGGATTTGGTTCTACAATAAAACTGAATCATAAATGAAGGACTGGGGCACAGGGAGAGTCAGCCCCCTCAAAGGGAATCAAGTGTTCTGAGGTGGACAAAACCCCTCACTTGTTATGCGAATCCTTTACTGCCTGGACCAGCTTCCCAAAGGTAGAAGGTAGATATTGCTACCAAAAGAAGGTCAGTACAATTTGGGTTTTTTTTTAAAGGGCAACACCCAAACCCCGCCCACATCTGGAATTAGGTCCAGCATACCTTATGCAAACTTAAAATAACTGAAACCTGAAATATCGCTTCAACCATAAAGGTGCACCTTATTTTAAGTGGTAAATTACTCTGACCACTATTCTCAGCTTCTGGTCTCTCTCTATGGGAGCAGATCCTTTAAGACCAAGGCTGTGAGAAATTCTTGGCCTGAATGAAAACTGACCCAAATGAAGTCAGTAATGTGAAGGAAGAAAACAGGAGAGTGGTGTGAGGGAGGAGGCCTTACCGACACAGGGTGAGTCCCCGACACGGCCAACCATCTTATTAATGGTCCCCCCCGTGGATGTCGCATAGGCAAGGTTTCCATTTCTGTCAAGAGCCACAGCGCCTACTGTTCCAGTGTTCCTGAAAAACAGCAGCAGAACAGAGGGCCGGGCTAAAGCTCCCAATGCAGGCTTTAGCAGAGTTGCACTCTGATGAAGCCCAGTTGTCCCCAGGCCAGGAAGTGACCCCAGAAGGAGCTGACTGGCTGCTTATCCTCCAGAAGCCAGACAGAAGAGGCCATGGAAGATGGGCTTTTAACATCCACAATGACCAGCACTGACTGAAGAGATGGCCTGGGGCTTTTGTCTGCTCCTTAAGTAGGCAAAGTTGTGAGTCAGGAGACAGCAGGAGCCAAGGCCAGGCTCCTGGGGCTAGATCTGCTGTGCCGACCTCTCCTGGCCCTCTCTCCAGCTTCCATTCACCTTCGTTCTACTCTTCCTGCTCCTGTCTTTTATGCAGTGGGGTAGAAAAGGCCTCCCAGGGTGATCCATTTAAAAGATTCAGTCAGAAGGAAGCAGAATGTCTGATTCTGAAGCCTTAGGAAACTGAGGTACTCTGGGAGTGTTTTCTTCCTCTGCAGTGGAGGATAATGACTTTGGAAATGAAGGAATGTGGGAAGTCCACAAGGAGATGGCGAAGCGCAGAGTTTGGCTTTCTGAAGGAGAACAGAGCCATAACAGACTCTCATTGAAAGGCTGGGATGACTCACATGAAGATTAGGAGACATGGCTGGACATGTTGGACTCAAGAAGGCTTTTAAGATGAAATTCAAGGGAGGGAAACAGCTCCCATAAAACAGGTATGATCAAGAAAGAAGAGAAGGAAAAGGCCGGGGGTGGCCCCAGAGGACTCGTGATACATGGGAACGTGCGGAAACTAGGTGGTGAACATTTGGGGCAGGAGAAAAGGACAAAGAGAACTCAGTGGGGGAGCATGTGGGATGAAGGAGGGTGGAGCGAACTCTGGCTGACTTTCCAAGTCTTACTGCATATCCCTGCTCTTCACTCACCCAGTGGGCTGGCCAAACTGGCCTGTTACTCCTCCTAGATGACCTTGCATCTCCTCCCTGGGTGCCTCTGCCTGGGCTGGGCCTGCTGCCTCAGGTGGCCTCCCTCTTGGCTCTTCAATCCCGAGCCTTCTGCAAAGCCTGATCCAAGCACCCCTTTCCACAGGAAGCCAACCCTCATCCCCCAGCTGCTAGTGCCCTCTTCCCAGAAAGTCCTCTGTTCCAATTCACACGCACTTTTATGCATCCATACTATTTTTCCTCAGGAGAACGTAAGCCCCTTGAAGACAGAGACAGTTTAATTTTTGTCGTCATCTTCCTAATGCTGAGTACATATCTTGGAATACAGTATGAGCTAGAAAGTGCTTGTTGAATGAATAAATGCATGAATGACTGGAAACAACAAGCAGGCTGACCTGACACTCGGACCCAGCAGCTTCTGGAACCAGGGAGTAAATCGATGGTTTGGGAGCATTTCGCTTTCCCTAGTTTGTTCCATAATGGAAACAGACTCACTAAAAACAAGGCAATGCCAAGTAGATGACATATAATACAGATAATACGTTTACGTTAATAAAAACACTACAGGAGAAAAACAATGCAATTTCAAGATAACCTAATTTTTTTTCACATGATCACCAGCCTGGAAGATCAGAGGAATGCTGGAGACCATGTGTCCATGACTTCATAAAAGCACCAGACAAGTTTCTTACCCTATCCTCATGGACAGCATGACAAAGTGTGAACTGGAGATAGTAAGGGAGAGTTCCCAGCCAGCTGAACCTCTGTGCCCAAAGACTGCTAACTGATGGATCCAGGCTAGCCCAACAGGGCCACTTTAATGGTGGGTCCAGGCTAGCCCGACCAGGGCCACTTTAATGGTGGGTCCAGGCTAGCCCAACAGGGGCCACTTTAATGGTGGGTCCAGGCTAGCCCAACAGGGGCCACTTTAATGGTGGGTCCAGGCTAGCCTGACCAGGGCCACTTTAATGGTGGGTCCAGGCTAGCCTGACCAGGGCCACTTTAATGGTGGGCCAATAGGTAGCTATGTCCTGTTCTACAATTTTTTTGATACTTGGATGAAAATATAAAAGGCACACTTATCTGAGAATACGAGATAGTGAGTACACTAAATGACAAAATTACAAGGCAAAAATATCTTTGAAATTATGGATTGAAATGGGAAAAAAAAGACTGACTTTGAAAAACTTAATGCCCAAGCCCACTGTGAGAAAGCTGGCATACCAGAATGCTGTGCTTGATTTGAGGCCCCACAGCTTGCGGGACACTGAGAAGCCAGAGGATGTTGACAGAAGGATGGACAGGCAGGTAAGGTGTGAAAGCTTTGAGGAATTCAGGATGTGGCTTGGGGGATCTGAGAGCCCGTCCCATTAAAGGAGAGACATTCTATACAGGTTTAGAAGGGAGAAGTAGGGTGTACGAGAAAGCAGATTGCAGATTTACTCTACAAAGAGCTTCCTGAGGGACAAAGGAGAGGGCTCTGGGCCTAGCTCTGTCCTTCCAAGCTGCCTCATGAAGGAATGAGCTCCAGCTTACTACAAGCTCCCACTATCAGGCTGGCTTCCTTCCTTGTTTGTCCTTCGTTCTCCAAAAGGACCATGACATATGAAGAGACATTGGGAAGGAGGGAAGACTAAGGCCGCATAGGTCCTTTCCCACTCTGGGCTTATATGGCCATCTTAAAGTCAAAACCCACTATAATACTTTTCACAGGGCTGTTCTGGTTTTGCTGTATTTAGTACTGTGCCTTAAACAAGTGGGATCTTATTCCCTGGGACTTTGAAATTCATGACAGAAAAACTCCAGAACGTTGTTAATTTAACTCTGTGATAAAACAGACAGGAGCAATGTGACATTGTATTATCTTTTTTAAAAAAGGTCAAGGGGATGAAGGGCCCAGATGGGAGTCTGTGTAGGATACACAAATCCCTCTGGGAAACAAATTTTTGGTGTTCTTGAAAAGCATTCTCAGGCCACGGACTCATGTTCATGGCTGGCCATTCCTGACCTTGGCTGACCTAACCTGAATCTCTCCGCTCATCTCCTTGAGAAGCTTTGGCTAACTGAGGCTGGCTTTTTCCTTAGTGACAGAATTGGTGCTTTCTTATATGGAGGGATGGAATGCTGTCTGATGTGCATAAACGTAGGTGATTCCATACTTTTGTTAAGTCTGAGGACCTCTATAAGCGTTCCAAACATGCAGTTCAGAGTCACAGGAAATACCTACTTGTCCATATCCATTAGGAAGTTAGTTTTTTCAACTTTTTCTTTTTTCAGACGCTTGACGTTTCGTTCCGTTATCAGTTTTTCTACAGGAGTGGTTGGGATCCCCATGTTCTTAGCAAAACATGCCGCACCTCGATCAGTCAGGAAGGAGTGATTTGTCTGATTCAGAAAGGAAAGGAACATTGTTAAGCCTCCTGAGCAGTCCTGCTACATCTTCTGAGTACAAAAGTTCAAAAAGGCAAATTCCACTGGTTTCTTTTTTCTGGCAGGAGCTCAAGTGCATCTTTCCCAAACAGAAGAGGGAACAGATACCACCCAGTATAAGACTGTCATAAGAAAAGCCATCAGTTAATAGCTCAGTTGGTCAAATTGGTGTCTAAGTGAGGAGGAAAGAGACTATCAAGGGTGAAAGTTCAAGGCCCCACATCAATTCCCTTCCTGCTAGGAAGAAATACCCTCGTTACCAGACTGCCATGGGCTGGCACAGGCCAATGAGGGGCTGCCAGATCACACTGCTGAGACTCATCGCACCTATCTTCCCGCACTGTGCCAGGAAGCACAGGCTTCTCATGGCTGTTATGACTCTTGAGTCTGGGGGTGTCACTGCCAAGTTACCAGAAAAAAAGATACTCATCATTTAGCCATACCTTTTCCATAACCAGACGGGCAACTTTAATGGGGTTTGCAATGCCTCTAAGTGAAGAGACGGCTCCGGAGGACAGATTTCTCCCATCCATGATACTGGCATCCATTTCGATTTGACCATCTTCATTCAAGACAGATCCATTACCTACAAGAAAAAGGGGAGGACAACATGGGGAAGCGGTTTTGATTCCATGGCCCTAGAAGCCACATGTTGCACAGGATTCCAAGGCTTTCCTGGAGGATGATGGGAAACCCAAGGCCCTCCAATAGGCCATCCCACTCATGATATTCTACCCATAGTACTGTTTGACTAGAAAAGAGTAATGTCCTGATTTGGTGTTTTTTTTGGAGGGCTACTGGGGTTAAGTGACTTGCCCAAAGTCACACGGCTAGTAAGTTTGTCAAGTGTCTGAGGCTGCATTTGAACTCAGGTCCTCCTGACTTCAGGGCCGGTGCTGCATTCACTGCACCACCTAGCCATCCCTCTGGTTTTTGTTTTTAAAGGTGAGCGGAAGACAGAGGTGGGCTGAGGATTCAAAGGCTGTGGGGCCTGGCAAGTTCATGGGAAATGCTACGAAAGCAAGGCTGATTTCTGCTGCTCCAATGTGGAGGTGGGGCATCTACTCAGCAGTCACAGGGAAGGAAGAGGCTTCTGCAGGGTGCCCTCCAGAGGGGGGGGTCTTGAAGAGCCAGTTTTACCTCAACTCTCCAAGTAGGTTTTAAGTTACGGTTGAACTTTAGCTTTTGTGGAAAATACTATCATTTGAGAGTGAAATGGCTTGTGTCCAGATAGATATTTCAAAGACAGTGGATTTCCATCCCTTTCTATTTTCTCTTTAAGTAAAGACACTTAGAATTATTTCATACTCTCTGGCAGATCTGTGCCTGAAACAAAACCAAAAACCAAACAGGGAACAGGAATCACCTGATATTAATGATTAATGATTGCTGGTTCCAGTTTTGTTATATTACCAACAAGTCATCTTGTTGGAGAGAGAACCACTGAGGCCTGGAGGTGGAGACTGCCTTGATGACCCCTGCCTGTGGATGGGCATCTGAGGCTGTGGCTTGTTGCTGGTTATGCCCTTGAATTTCACTTCTGGACACGTCTGGTGCTCTTCTCCCAGCAGTGCAGCCAGTCTCTTGGGGACTGAGCTTGGGAGAGAGATGTGGGCAGTTTGCTATCTTCCTCCTTCCCTTTCAGTTAAGGCTCTTCTGATTAGATTTATATCAAGCAAAAGTATTTTCCCCCAGTCTTTGTAAGATGTGCTCCACTGCTTGCTAAAAGCATTCCCTATACTTTAAGCCACGGTAGAGAAATCCAGATCGTGTTTTCAGACACTTAGCCGGCCATTCCCTTTCTAAATCTTCCCATCTTCTGACAGGAGGTACCTGACAGGGACAGATGGCTTCATCTGCAATTTTTGCTCTGCCTTCTATGGCCCAAGTGTTTGTTTTCATCAAGCACCAGATCATGTTCTGAGCGTGGACAATGTGTGGTCACAGCAGATGACGACCTAGTCTTCAGGGCAGTACAATGAACTCTGGGTGGGTTTCCCTGGAAAAGAACAAGTCCGTGAAATGACCAGGATTCGGGCCCAGAAGGGGCCTCCACAGGAAGCTTCACTGGCTGGTTCTTCTTCATTATCTTCTCCAATGAGTCCAAGAACTGCTCATAGCTCAGAGGTAGAAGTGTCCTTCAGTGCTTCAGTCCAATGGCTCCCCAATGGCTAGGCCCTCTCCCATTAGCCCCAATGTGGGCGACTGCAGAGTCAGTGGCTTAGACAAAGAATCACTCCCCTGTTTTCTACCTCCAGGGTTCTTAACCTGGGGGTCAGCAAACTTTAAAAAAAAATTCTGGTAACTATTTCAATATAATTGGTTTCCTATGTAATCCTATGCATTTTATTTTGTGCATTTGAGAACATCATTCTGAGAAAGGCTCTGAGGCTTCACCCAACTGCCTATCCACAGGCTCCAGGCCACAGATAAGCTCCCGTGTATCACACAAAGGGAAGGCAAGGTAACAATGTCATGGGCTTCTTTTCCCAGGAGTTACTGGGCAAAGCCTCATTTCTGCTGCCGTCAGCAGAGCACACAGCACAGACTCCACAGCCTCATGGGCTCGGCGAACCTCTCTGGTGGCGCCACACACACTCCAGGTCCTTATGTAAGCCCTGAGAAGCTGGGAGGGGCTGGAACTTGTCCATAAGGTTGGCTACAGCATTGGCTAAACCTTGGAGAAGACACAGGAGCTTGAGCAATGGCTAGTGGAGAACGCTGAGAGCAGTCAGGTCAGTGCCTTTGTTCCCACTCTGGGAGCAGGAGGATACTGTGCTATCCAAGAACCAGAAAAGAAAGAAAGGAGATGCATCGGCATAAATGTAGACAAGGAAGAGGGAAAAGGAAAAGACCCAAGGTCCTGGAAGGACAGAAAGAACATATTTAACTAGCCCTTCCGGGGATCCCTGAGGAGAGGAATCATTTGGGTGATATTCTGACTAGGACACAGCTTGCTGGTTTCAGGATGTCAATTACAGTGTGATCTACCTGGGAGTTAGGGGGTTAAAGGTGCTGATGCTTGGGGGCTCATGCTGGCCCAGGCTTCCCCCGTCCTTCCCAGCGCTAAGGTGCTGCCTCCTGAGGACCCAAGGGCTTTAGCTCCAGACAGAAGCACCGTGAGTGAGCATTCTTTATGGATAAGGGCAGAGGAGGGAGGTGGTCCCAGCAGTGATGGGCACTTCTTGGTCCTAGGACAAAAGAGGCTTTTCAATGGAGGAATATCTGGGAAAAGAGAGGGCAGGGCCTAGCCAGAGAGGAGCATGGCTGTTCTTAGTGGAAATTAATGACAAGAACTTCCCAGGCTCGACTTCTCTGCTCCAGAGGCTCGGGGCCCTTCCCTTCTATCGCATCCGTGGGGAACAGGACCAAGACTGTGCTGCAGAGCTGGGGCCCTGCTCTGATGTGAAGACAATGCTTGCTCAGTGGATGTTTGAGGACCTTGTGAGCAGAGGCAGAAACTACAAAGGGAGGAGAGAATCAAGTAAAATGTGGAAAATTGTAAGACATTAAAGCCAGAAAGCAGCTCAGCGCTCATCCAGTCTGACCGGCTTTACTTTGAAGAGGCTGAGACCCCCCCCCCCGAAAGTTGAATGGCCAAAGCCTTCTGACTCCTCTGATGCTCTAGTACCCCAATTACATCGGATGGGTTCTAGATCTTCCCGCCCCCCATCTGTCTCTGATTCTCCAGCAGGACCAGTGTCTCCTTCGTTGGCACTCATACATCAGGAGGATACTGAACGGCCTACTTGTGGAAAGAGTCTCTGTGTTTTTCCTGGGCAAGGTGCCCGGAACGCTCCTTAGCTGACGGCTGTGACCAGACGTGATGGGGTCTCCCTTCTTCAGAAGCGTACCCCAAGCCCCTATGCAGGAAGTCTCCAGCCTGTCAGTCCTGGGGTGGGCAGGCCCTAAGCAGGATGGTGACAATGGCAAGCATGGCTTTGGCAGGAGACAGGAGGCCAGTGGGCAGAGCTCTTCCTTCGGGTGACAAGTGGCCCTCCAAAAGAAAAATGCACACTTGGAAGTTCAATCTGCCTTAGTAATACTTTCTTAAGTCTTGATAATGAAAAACCAAGTCCTGATCGGTAGTGCTTGCTGATTCCCAAGGTGTAAATGCTCACCCCCAAGACTATACAGTTGGCTCCAGGTCTGAGCTGGCCCCCGCACGCCTGACTGGAGCAGGGAGGAAGCTTGTGCGTCACCTCTCTGGCTGGGAGAGAAGGTGCATCCAGGCACTCTGCTGCACCCACCCAAACCACCAGACTAGAACCAGCACGGCTTTCCATCCCCCTAGAGCCTGGCTCTGAGAAGGCCTCCAGAGGGCAGAGGTCACCCCCAACAAAGCCAGGGCTTCTCAGTTCCAGATGGCTGCCCATGGGAATGTACAAGGATGACACCATGAATCAACTTTGTTGTGAAGAAGGAGACCATGGAGACGGAACAGCCTGGCACAGATCAGCACAGGTTCATTCCCCAGGGTTTTCTATTCTGCTAGAGAGCAAACCAAATACTCTGTCACTGGACCCTAAGTTTGTGTTTGCAAACACCGAGAGTTTTGGTGATGCCCGTGCACACAGGCTTATTTGCCTAGTGGACTCAAACCAACACTCAATACTATTACAGACCAGGGGACGGCAACTACCACTGTGGGCCTCATCTTCTGCTGCTCTCGGTATGGCCTGCAAGCTAGCTCACCAGCTGGCCAAAAAAGGCAGTGTGTGGGCAGGACTGGGCAGGATGGGCCCCCGGCCTGTTGTTTGCCAGCCCCTGGTCCATAGACTCTAGTCATTCAGAGAGCTCTTACATAAGACAGAGCCCGGGTAGAACTTTTACAAAGCTGCCTTAATGAAGAGACAAGTTGAATGGTCACTTTTCAAGGTGAGACTGAGAAAGAAATGTTTTCACTGGTTTCAGATGCTTAAAGTCTTAGGAGTGGTTTCTGGGAACAAGGTCATGGATTTACTTTGAAAGAAAAAAAAGATTTGAGAGAGGTTTTTTCATAAGATGTGCATATTTTCCTTCCTGGAAGATTTTATATTTGCCTCATTCTCTGAACCACCCACTTCCCCACCCCATCGGAACGTCTGACCCTGAGAGTACCTCCCGATTACTTTGATTCTAAACTTGCCTTTGGGGAACCAGTCACCTGGGGATGGGAGGGAGTCTGCTTTCCTGGATGGATTTGGGAAAACAGCAGCTGGTCTCTCCTAAATATCCTTTCCTTTCAGACCCCAGCGTACAGACGTGGACCTGTGTCTGAGTCGATTCCCACCCCCCCAGCCCCCCGTTATTCTCTGACATCTCACCAAGGCATCAATTTTTTCTAAGCTGTTGATCTACACATCTGTAGACAGTTCTGTGCACAGGATGGCACCTAACCCACAGAGCGATGAAAAGAAAATGCTGTGTCAACCTTAAGACACACATGTGAGTCATTATTATGTTTGAGGGGCCCACAGCCTATAAGGCCCGATACCAACGTGCTGGATGGTGAAGAAGCTTATTGTTTCTTTAGAGAACACTATGCCATGGGATCTTCAAACAGCAAAGAACCATGGGGGCCACTGAGTCCAATCCATACTGGAATGGGAACCCCCTCTACAGAATCTCTGACCACTGTTTATTCAGTCATGAGTTGGACCTCTGAGTGAGGAGGGACTGACCCCACCCTCTGGCACCTGGGAGGGGGGAGTGTTGGATTTGGGCTTTCGGGCCTGGGTAGGAAGTCAATAGGCAGATGGGGAAGGAGGACCCCTGCTGGGCCTTGGGAAAGGAAAGTGCAGGCTCTGTTTGGGGGAGCAAAGACAGTCTAATTTAGCTGAAGTACAGAGTACAGGGAAGGGAATAATATAAAATTAAGACTGGAAAGAGATGATGGTCCTATATCGTAAAAAATCTAGTAAAATCTGGGCATTTTAGCAGACTGAGAACTCTGTGGGTCAGCAGTGTGACCCGGAAGCCAGGAGGAGGGGGGCAGTCTGGGACTGCAGCAGCAGGCTCACAGCCCTGGAGGGCTATTTCCACGTGTGGGTGCCATATTTTAGGAAGGACACTGATAAACCTGGGGCATATCCAGAAGAGGGCCACAAAGGAAGGCCTCAAGCTCATGCTACATCCAGACTGGTTAAAAGAACTGGGGAAGGGAAGACTAAGGGATGGGGCATGTGCCAGGTGAGCTGTTTTCAAGGACTGGAAGGGCTGTGCCATGAGGAAGATGACTGGGGTTTGTTTTGGGGCAAAAGTCAGAGGACCAGGCGGGAGTGGCAAATATAGGCTGGCTGTCAGGAAATCCTGCTGAGGAATGAGCACCATCCAATGGAGAACGGGTGTCTCAGGAGACAAGGGGCTCTCCCTCACCTGAAGTCTTCAAGGAAAGGTCATTCAACCACTTGTCAAGTACACTGGTGTAATGGGAATGCAAATTTGGAAGATCTTCCCTGCCCCTAGGCTAAAATGCACCTGAAGCCTGGGGAGGGAGGCTTGTTTTTCAGTTTTCTCTGAGCCAGGAGAAGGCTATATAAGCCCTGATGTGTAGCTTTGTTTTGGGACTCACTTTGAGAAGTGTTCTGTGATTTGATCTGAATTCTGGGAAGCCGTTGTTGAGAGTCCCCCGGCTTTGAAAAACCCAGATGTGGAAACCCAGATGTTGACTGGGTATGGATGTAATGGCTGGACAGTTTGGAAATCTGTCTACTTGATCTGTTTCTGTCTTGATAATTCTGCCTGTATGCTTTGAAGTTTGGGGTGCTGACCTTTTTGCCCTGAACAAGGTAAACGATATATGTCTGACTGATTAAAGTAAGCTTGTTAACCCATTTTGAGTTGCTTTCCTTTAACAAAGCAGATCCAAGAACCTGTGTGAGCAGGCACCCTGGGGACACTGGGGTGCTTGCCGCTACAACTGGCCATGGGATTCTTACCCAGATGAGTTCTGGAGGGTGACATGACCACAGCCATGTGTGATGAAGGGGATTCTGGCCGGTAGTAAAGTGAGCCTTAGCAGGATAGACTGAAGAGGAAAAGGGAGAAAGTCTGGCAGGCAGAGGCCGTCATTAGAGAGCCAGTCCTTAGGCGGGGGGAGGGGCAAGGAAAGAACACACAGGATGGCTGGCTACAAGCAGCAAGGAAGGGGAGTGTGGGCATGGGAGGTGGGGGGGCCGCCTCACGTGCTCAGGACATATCTCTCGTGCTGTTACTCACTTCTGCCCCCCAAACGTACCTGCATTGAACTCGGGGTCGTCCTCCAGGGCCATCACTGCCCCTTCCACAGCGTCGAGGGCATTGCCGCCTTCCTTGAGGATGTTGTAGCCCATCAGAGCGGCCTTGGTGACACCATGTCGGACTCTTTCGGAACGTTCCTTAGAGATGGAGCCAGCTCCTCCGCCATGAACCACAATAACAGGCTGAACAAAGTCTGGGCCAAGATCATAAAAACCAAGAGCTTTTCAGGACAATCGCCAGTCCAGCAGGTCAAGCAGGAGGAGAGATCTCCACCGGAGATTTGTAAGAGTAACCCAGACATAAGCCTGTGCAGAGCACCTACTGTGTGCCAGGCTTATGTTAAGCACATTTCACAAATGCCTTCTCTTTCGAATCTTGCCAGGGAAAAGGGAAGGGATATCATGACCCTCATTTTACTGGTGAAGAAACTGATGCAGGCAGAGGTGAAGTGACTTGCCCAGGGTCACACAGCTGGGACATGTCTGAGCCTGGATTTGGACTTAGGTCTTCCTAACTTCAGGCCCAGAGTTCCACCCACTGAGCCACCACATAATTAACAATTACTCTATAATATGCTTGCAGTGGGGATCACCCTCCTGAGCCTCCTTCTCATTCACTTTAGCCTGTGTATATCTGTATGTGTGTCCCATTCTCATGCTAAATGTGAGGACACTGATTTGCTGGAGGCAGGACAGGAAGCAAGCAGCAGGCAGGGAGGTGAAAGCAGGCTTGGCCCAACCCCGGACTCTCTGCCTCTTAATTAGGACAGATTTTATCAGATGAGTGAGGAAAACCCTTCCACCAAGTAGGAGGGACCTTCTCTACAGCCTGGGATCTCCCAGAGGGGGCAGAGCAGAGGCGTCAACAGCAGGAGGGCCCACAATCCTACCAGAGTTCAGCCTGAACCAGATTAAGGTGTAACTGGGAAAAATGCAAATGCAATGATACAGAGACAGTGTTAATGTGGGTACTAAAGCATGCAAACTTATGGATGGTTCGGTGGTCCCCACTGCTATGTGAGTTTGACACCACTGGCCTAGAGCCCCGAGAGGTGGCTGCCTGAGGTGGGGCTTCAAGCTAGGTCTCCCTGGCGAAGGCCACCCCTCTCTTCTCTACCTCTGTGGCTCCCCAATACCTCAAGCTGGAGAGGTTGTCCATAAGGGTACAGTGACAGTGCCTGTTTGTTACATGAAGACCAGGCTGGCTCATCACCAGGTCTGCTTCTGGGGGCATGGTTTGTTTTTCTGACCCCAGTAACTCTCACAGACCATTTCCTACAACACGGAGAGGCTTCTGTCTGTCTGGGGGGAGGAAGGCCCCCCAGTGGGAAATGCTGGGTTTGTGGAGTGTGCAGGCAGCAGCTTCCATGCAGCCCCTCTCGTGGTGTGAGGCATTTCTGGGCTCCTCAACACCAAGCCAGAAGAGACTACACCAACCCTTGCCGCTCCCAGCAAGCTGGAAGGGCCCCAGATACTGACCTGTGACACACTGGGAGGACCTGGAAGAGGAATAGGAGCGATGGTCAGAATGGCCCGAGCGGGAGGAGCACGCCATGTCAGTCATCTTGAAGGTGGTAGTTTACAGGGCCCTGGATTCCATCTGGGCAAAGCAGCACAAGACGTCAGCTGGAGGTCACTGGCTCCAATTCCTCCACCCTTACCACACCCTAGATGCACCATCAAGTGCCCTCTGCCAGAAGATCTCTAGGGAGGAGAAGCTTGTTGGGGGCGACCTGGCACTTTTGGATAGCTCTATTTATTAGGAGCCAGCCGCTAGGGGGCGCCATGGTGCACAGAGCGCCAGGACTGGAGTCCAGAAGACCCAAGTTCAAATCTGCCTTCAGCCACTTAGTAGTAGTGTGACCCTGAGCCAGTCACTTAATCCTTGACTTAAGTCACTTAACCCTTGCCTCAGTTTCTTCATCTGTAAAATGAGCTTCAGAAGGAAGCTCCACTATCTTTGCCAAGAAAGCCCCAATTGGGGTCACAGAGTCAGACACAACTGAATATCTAGTTAGGCACCACCTCTAATTGGATATAAATCGGACTCTGGGAATCTTCCACCACTGCTCCTTCCTTCAGGGGACAGCCCTTCCAATACTCCCAGCTGACCATTACATCCTTCCTGAGAATCCTCTTCTCTAGCATAAATGCCCTCAGCTCCACCAGTCAACCCTCCCACAGGCTGATCTCGAAGGGTCCACCATCCTGGATGTCCCCTCAGAACGCAGTGCAGCTCAGCCACCTTCTTCCTGAAAGATGGCCCCACCCCTGAAGGGGCTGGGTGAGACTGTTCCCTCCCTCGCCCTCTTACTGCCGTCTAAAATCCAGGGGTCTGGGTTGCCATGGGGGCCCTGAAATCCACCATGGCCGCCCCTCCCAAGATTTTCTTCAGGTGAGCTACTGTACCAGGAGGGAAGCTGGATCTCTCCAATTTTGGGCCTTTTTTTAAACCCAAGTTTAATTCTTCACATTTATTCCTGCTACATGTTATCCTAGATTAAGGAGAGCTTTCCAACCCGCCAAGACTTCTTGGGTCCTGGCTTCCATTCCACATTGGATTAACTATAGCTCCTGGCTTTAGGCCATCTGCACAAGAATGCCCTTTATTTCTATCTGAGCCATTGGCAAAGATGTTAAGTAGCACAGGGCCCAGCTGGGTTCTCTGGGAGCTTTGGACATCCAAACAATTTCAAAGCCTCTTAATTCTACTATTGCTTACATCTCCTCAACTTGTGCTCAAGCCCTTCCAGAAACTTTGTCCAATTACCAATTCTATTCATGTTTTCAAAAACTGGAAATGAGGTCAGTCTGGAATTGCTTTTCTTTCACAAAGCTATGATGCCTCTTTGTGATAAACCTCTTCGTTTTCTACATAGATATGTACTAACCATTGCTTTAATAATATGCTCTGGAGTCTGACCAGTAATGAAGCCACTTTTGGTGGCCTAAAGTCTGAGGAAACCATTCTTCCTGTTTTGGAAAATGAGGACATTTAGTCCTTCTTTAGTCCTCTGGTCAATTGGTTCTTTCATTTTAAAAGTGAGGAAACTGAAGCTCACAGCTGGGAAGGGGTTTACTAATCCAGGGGTCCCATGGGCTGCAGACTGACCTAGAAAACCACAAATTAACATTACCTATGTTGTATCTTTATGAACCATTTCCTAATTACATTTCAGTCTGCTTCAGGCTGTACTGGGAGTTTGGGCCCCTGTCACTGGAGAGTTTGACACCTCTGTACAAATTTCCACTGGACCCTCCCTACACAAGGCAATCCTTTCATTCCTCCTTAATTTATTCTTTTTCCTTCTCTCCAATCGACAAGCTATGCCTGCAGCTGTTCCAAACTTTCTTTTCTCCTTCAATCACTCTTTCCTTGACCCTCACAGCTACCATCCCTTGGCTTCGTTCTCCTATCACAATCCCTTGACATTGTCCCTATTCTCTTCTCCCTTATTCCACTCTCTGAAAAAGAGTTGACCCTCCTCAAAAGGCCGACCCCTGGACAGGTTCCCATTTACAGAGTCCATCACTTTCCTCCCATCTTCCCAGTCTCTCTCCTTCCATAGTAAACACGTCCAAACACCCACCGATGTAACAGAACCTAACAATAACCATTCGACAAGGCTCTGTTAGCCACAAGCCATCATCCTTTGTCTGCCCCTTTTCTCAGCCAAACTTCTAGAAAAAGCTGTCTCCTTCGTGCCTTCACTTTTCATCTTTCCAGTATCCTTCCTGAACTCAAACCACTCCCTCTAAAGGCACCAGTGATCTCTCTCTGGTCTTGTCCTCCTTGCTCTGCCCCCTGCAGTCTGTCCTCTCTGGGTCCTCCAGGTTCTCCCCCTCCTCCCCATCTCCTTTCTTGGATCATTATCTATACTGTGCCCCTTCGCTGGGGGTGCCCCCCAAGGCTCTGTTCTTCAACCTCTTCACACTGTCTCTGTGTGATGTCTTTGGCTGGATCTCTGCAATGGTGACTCCCAGAACTACACATCTGAGCTCCAAACCCTATGCCCAGTAACTTCCCCCCCAAACTCCACATTTAAAACAGGACTCATTTCCCACCAAAACCCAGCCCCCTCTGGGTTTCCCAACCTTCTGGTCTTGCAGCCTCAGAACTTCTCTGTCTCCTGACTCTCACTCCCCCCACAGCTTGTGATCTCTACTTCAGAAACATCACTCCTCTGGCCCTGGCTGCCCCTCCCAGAACCACCATCTGAGGTCATCTGCATTATTACAAAATCTGCTCATTTGGTCTTCCTACTTCAAGTCAGCCTGTGAATGAATGCTGCTAAAGCAATTCCCTGAGTGCGGGGCTCAAGTCCTTTCCCCCCCAACCCTAGTGACTCTAGAACCAGTGCTGAGACTTTCTCATCCTGGCCCCGCCATACTTTGAATTCCCCTTTCTGCCCAAGCTGGAATTCTCACAATTCCTCCCCCAGGGCACCATCTCCCACCTCTGGGCCTTTGTCCTGCTGGTCCCCCATGTGGGGAATGCATCTTTTTGAGGCTGAGCTCAAGCACCACTGTCTGCAGGAAGCCTTTCCTGAGCCCCAAAGTAGGGGGTGCCCCCCTTTTCACTCTTCTATCTTGTCTAAATTTTATTTTTAAAATCTTCAGTCCCAAATTCTGTCTCCTTTGCTCCCATCCCGTACCCTCAAAAAGGCATGAAATATGGTCGCATCTACTTGGTATATATTTTGTACATATTTGTGGTCACTGACTGTGTGCCAGGCATGAAAGAAAGGCATGTCCTGCCCTCAGGGAGCTCCCCTTCTAATGGAGAAGACACCATGCAAACCCTGGGTCCAAAGGAGATGGAACACGATCAGCTGGAGATGATCAGTGCCACCGGGAGGGACACGGGCTGTCTCCCCCAGCTGGTCCAGGGCAGGCCTGCTGCACTTCTTACTGTTTTCAGCCCCCCACGGTGCCTGGCACACACTCAAGTGAGTGATCAGTGTCAGTGGGGGTAGTTTCCACGCAGGGAATCCACACCATCCCTCCAACAAAAAAAGACAAAAGGCCGTAATGGTTGGCTGGACTCAGAACCCCTGTTCCTAATCAGTCAATACACATTGATCTAGTCTCCCAGGAGCTAGGAACACAAAGAGGCAAACCAGGAAGCAGACCCCGAACCTGGGCACTCTTCACGATCCCCCAGGGCCCAATGGATGCCTGTGAAAACATGATCCTGAGAGGGAGGCCACCTGCCCAGGGATGGCTCCTGGCCCGAAAGAGCCAAGAAGCATTTATAAAGCGCCGGCTGTGTGCTTGGGATCGTGGCACACCCCCCGCCCCAGACACAAAGAAAGACAAATATGGGGTCCGTGTTCTCCAGAGCTCCCATCTAGGGCAGCACCCATCCGCTGGCCAACAAGCACTTATTAAGCCCTAAACACCAGGCACTGCAAGCTCTGAGGATGCAAGATACAAACGAAATATAAGGATAGTGACAGCCCAGTAACCCAGGGCAGGGGCACAGGGTGGCGGGAGCCCAGCTCGGGTGGCAGCTGAGTACTCCCGGGTGATAAGAGAGTCACAGGGGTACACTGGAGGGGGAGAGCCTGGAGGCAGGGAGGCCACTCCGGAGGCTGGGGTGCAGGGGAGGGGGCCTAAGATGGGAGGGGGAGAGGAGAAGGGAGACCTGAGATGGGAGGGGGGAA
>NW_027187322.1:14048-30704 GCF_028583685.1 Petaurus breviceps papuanus | reverse complement strand
CATCTGTAAAACGGGGACAGGAATAGCACTTTCCTGCCAGGGTTGTTGCGATGCCGTTCCATGCCGCCTTCTCCAGCGGATGCGCCATCCCCCCTCATCTTCAGCCCTGGATGCTTCCCTACTGCCTGCACACATGCCTCCATCTCTGCCATCCTCAAACCCCCCCTTGGTCTGTCCAGCCCCCCTCACTGTCTCTTCTGCCTTTTGTGTCCAAGCTCCTTTGAGACCATCTATCTGCAACAGGTGCCTCCCCTTCCCCTCCCCTCACTCTCTTAACCCTACAATGTGGCTTCTGACCTAGTCATTTTTTTTGCCTTTTTTTGGAGGGGCAATTGGGGTTAAGTGACTTGCCCAAGGTCACACAGCTAGTTTTTGTGTTAAGTGTCTGAGGCCGGATTTGAACTCAGGTACTCCTGACTCCAGGGCCAGTGCTCTATTCACTGCCACCTAGCTGCCCCCTGACCTAGTCATTTATCTGAAACTGCTCTCTCCCAAGTTACCAATGATCTTTCTCTTTTTTTAAAGAAAAAACCATTTTTAAAAATTTGAGTTCCAAATTCTCTCCCTCCCTCTAGCCTCTCCCCCACCCACTGAGGAGGCAAGCAATAAGATGCTCATTATACATGTGAAGTCATGCAAAACATATTTCCATATTCACCATTTGCAAAAAAGAAAAAAGCAAGAAAAATAAAGTGAAAGACTGTCCTTCAATCTGCACCTAGGATTCATCAGTTCTCTCTCTCTGGGGGTGGATAACATTCTTCAATATGGAATTGTTTTATAGTCTTGATCAAAGTAGCCAAGTCTTTCACTGTTAGAATATTGTTACTGTGTACAGTGTTGTGATTCTGTTCACTTCACTTTGCATCAGTTAATGTCTTTTCAGGTTTTTCTGAAACTATCCCCTTCATAATTTCTTTTCTTTCTTTTCTTTTTTTTTTTTTTTTGAGGCAATCTGGAGTTAATTGATTTGCCCAGGGTCACACAGCTAATAATAAGTGTCTGAGACCAGATTTGAACTCAGGTCCTCCAGCCTCCAGGGTCAGTGCTGCTGTAACACTTACCTGTCTCCCCCTTCATAATATTTTTTACAGCACAATAGTATTTCATTACAATCATATGCCACACCTTGTTCAGCCATGCCTCAATTGATGGAATCCCTTTAGTTTCCAATTCATTGCTACCTCAGAAAGAGCTGTTATAAATATTTTTATACATGTAGGTCCTTCTCCTTTCAAAAAAAATCTCTGGGATCACTTAGTAGTGGTATTTCTGGTTTAAAGGGCACACATAGTTTTATAGCCTTTTGAGCATAGTTCCAAATTGTTCTCCAAAATGGTTGGACCAATTCACAATTCCACCAATAATGCATTAATGTCCCGATTTTTCTACATCCCCTCCAGCATTTGTCACTTCCCTTTTCTGTTATGTTAGCTAATCTGATCAGTGTGAGATGACAACTCCAGTTATTTTAATGTGCATTTCTCGAATTGTTAGTGATTTAGAGTACTTTTTAATATGGCTATTAATAGCTTTGATTTCTTCTTCTGAAAATTACCTGTTTATCTTCTGACCACTTATCAACTGGAGAATGGCTTTTATTTTTTATAAATCTGGTTCAGTTCCATATATATTTGAGAAATGAGGCCTTTAGAGGAACTTGCTGTAACCCTTGCTCTAAATGGGTCCCATCCCATTTCCCGCTTTCCTTCTAATTATAGCTGCATTAGTTTTGTTGGTGCAAACCCTTTTTAGTTTCATATAATAAAAATTAATCCATATGTGATCCTCTTTATCTCTTTTTTGATGATAAACTCTTTTCTAGGGAGCTGACAAGTAATTTTTTTCTATACTCCCCTAATGTGCTTCTGATATGAACCTTTATGTCTAAATCCTGTACCTATTTTGAGCTTCTCTTGATATATGGTGTGGGATGTTAGTCGAAACCTAGTTTCTGCCAGACTGCTTTCCTCTTTTATCCTGCAGTTTTTGTCAGATGGTGAGTTCTTGCTCCAAGAGCTTGGATTTGGGGGTTTACCTAACACTAGATTATTATGGTTATTTACTACTGTGTATTATAATCATATTCTATATAAACTTAATGTATTCCACTGATCCACCTCTCTATTTCTTAGTCAGGACCAGTTTGTTTTCATGATTACTGCTTTGTAATATAGTTTGAAATCTGGTACTACTGGGCTGCCTTCCTTCACATTTTCTTTTCATTGATTCCCTTGATATTTTTGACCCTCTTTTCTTCTAGGTGACACTGGTTATTTTTTCTGGCTCTATAAAATAATTCTTTGAAAGTTTGATTGGCATGGCACTGAATAAATAAATTAGGTAGAATTGTCATTTTTATTATATTGGCTCAGCCTATACAAAGGTCTAGCACCAATGCAATATTTACAGCACCCATGATCATGATCAAGACTGTGACTATAAATATCACATGACGCTCTATTGCGAAATATACCAAACTCTCCACATAAAGGACAGAATTGAAGCATTTATTTAGACACTAGAAAACCAAATCCCCAAACCAGTAATGGATTCCATCATAGTACCAAAGATATTCAGAAGCCATAATAACGCTGAGAGCCACAGCATCCTTCAGCCTTCCCACAAACCAGTACAAGATCAACATTTATTCACAAACCTCTCTCTCTTGCCGGAGCACCTCTCTCTACACCACCATCTTTCCGGCTCTGACTCCCAGTTTCCTGTGGGCTCTGCTTCCCTTCAGCAAACTCCTCCCACCACAGGCTCCATGTGACTACATTCAGCCTATTAGGGGGCGGAGTTTAGTTTCAAAGCAGGGGAAGTCTTCAAATTCCCATTCCAGAAGGCAATTAATATTTCTTCAATTGTTTAGATCTGTCTTTATTTGTGTGAAAAGATTTTGTTGTTGGATTTTTTTTTGGTAATTGTGTCCTTGCTGTTCCCATGTGTGTCTTGGCAGGTAACCCCCGAGTATTTTATATAGTATTAACTGCAGTTATTTAAAATCCAATTTCTCTTTCTATCTCTTGCTGCTGAATTTTGTTGGTATTATGGAGAAATGCTGATGGTTTCTGTGGGTTTATTTTATATCCTGCAACTTTGCTAAAGTTAATGTTTTTCAACAGGTTTTTTTTGGTTAATTCTCTAGGGTTCTTTAAGTATACCCTCCGCTTCATCTGTAAAGAGTGAAAGTTTTGTTTCTTCGTTGCCTATTCAATTTATTTTTCTTGTCTTATTACTATAGCTAGCATTTCTAGTTCAATGTTGAATAATAATGGTGATAATGAACATCCTTGCTTCATTTCTGATCTTATTGTACAGGCTTCTAGCTTATACCCATTACAGATAATGCTTGCTCTTGGTTTCTGATAGATATTACTTATCATTTTTAAAAAAGCTCCATTGATTCCTATGCTTTCTGTGTTTTAAATAGGAATTGGTACTGTATTTTGTCAAAAACTTTTTCTGCATCCATTGATATAATCATATAATTTTTGTTGCTTCTATTATCAATATGGCCACTTATTGCTGAACCAGCCCTGCATTCCTGGAGTTAGATCCCACCTGGTCATGGTGTATGATCTCTGTCATATGTGGCTGTAATCTCCTTGCTAGTATTTCGTTTCAATTTTTTTGCACCAATATTCATTAGGAAGAGTGGTCTATAGTTTTCTTTTTCTGTTTTTGCTCTTCCTGGTTTAGGTATCAGCAGGAAATAGGACTCCTTTGTCTATCTTTTTCAAATAGTTTATATTATTTGTTCTTTAGATGTTTGGTGTAATTTACTTGGAAATCCATCTGGTCTTGGGGATTTTTTTCTTAGGAACTCATTTATCGCTTGTTCAATTTCTTTTTCTAAGCTAGAGTTATTTAAGTAATCTATTCTTCTGTTAATCTGGGCAGTTTATATTTTTGTAAATATTCATCCATTTTATTTAGATTGTCAGTTTTATTAACCTTTAAATGGGCAAAATAACTCCTAATAATTGCTGCAATTTCATCTTCACTAATTATCTCTTAATGGCCAAATCCAATGACCTTTTCCCAGTCCTCATCCTTGTTGACATCTCTGTAGTTTTTGGCACTGTTTCTGCTTGACATTCTCTTCTGTCTAGGTTCTCATGATATCCAGGTTTTCCTCTTACCTATTGGACCTCTCCTCAGTTTCCTTTATTGGATCTTCATCCAGCTCAAACCCATGGTGGTCCCACAAGCCTCTGTCCTCAGCCCACTTCTTGTCTGCCCTGTACTTTTTACTTGGTGATCTCAAAAACTCCCATGGATTCAATTATCCCCATAACCTCTCTGGTGACCCCCAGTCTTGAGTCTTCAACTGCATATTAGGGATCTCAAACTGTGTGTACTGTAACCATCTGAAACTCAACATGTCCAAAACTGAAATCATTATCTTTTCCCCCAAATCTTCCCCACTTCCTCATGTCCCAATTACTGTTGAGGGTACCACCAGCCTTCTGGTCCCCTAGGCTCACAACCTGGGTATCTTCCTTGAGCCTTCACCTTCTTGCACCCTTATATTCATTGTTGCCAAGGCCTGTTGATTTCACTTTCTTGACATGTCTCTCTCTGTCTCTCTGTCTCTGTCTCTCTCTCTGTCTCTGTCAATCTCTCTGTCTCTGTCTCTCTCTCCCTCTCTTTCTCTCTCAAAATGTTGACCAGACAGATTTCCTAATGGAGCCAAGGGGACCGACTCCATAGAAACAAACCTTCAGAATATCCTTGTTGCATATCCTTGCTGTGTTGGGGAGAAGTAAACCTCCCCTTGTTAAGAGTCCAATGACTTATGACTGTCTCATTTTGTTCTCAAACTGAACCTGAATGAACAGGGTGCTGATATCAGGACAACCCCTAACATCTTCCCAGTTAGATGCCTGGTGTTTGGGCGTCTTGGGCCTGAGAATAGGGGTGAGGGCTGGGGCTAGAGTGGGGATCAGCTTAGGCTTAGTCTTCCTATGTTTGAGAAATCTCAGATATAACCTACTGCCATGGGAGCCTTGAAGCCAAGATGTAGCTTTGCACCAGCTATTATAATAACAAGGATAATAGTAATGATGGCTAACATTTTGTAGCACTTTACAAATCACTTTATATGTCATTTGACATTTTTATGTTGTTTGATTTGATATGAGCAAGGGTTAAATCATCCCCAGAAGCTCAATTAGCTGAGAACATTTGTGGTTAAAAGGAACTTTTGGAATCTTTTAGTTAACTCTACCCTCTGCTTCCCAGTTTGATCTCTAAGGTCTCTTCCAGCTCTGAGATAGCACTAAAGGAAATGAACTTTGCCTGTAAAAAGACATCCCCTGCTTCTGGGGAGGCTGAGTGAATAGCAGTTGGGTCAGTCAGCCACATGGTGGCAGTATGTGCTTCTCCCATCCAGTGTTCTAATTGATTTGGATATGGAAAAAGGAGCACCATTTAAGGCCAAAATGGATTCATACCCTACGTATAAAGGGAGATATCATAAGTAAATTAGAAGAACATGGAACATATTTCCTATCAAATTTATGGTTAGGAGAAAAATGTATGAATAAATGAGAGAGAGCCTTGTGAGATGTAAAATGGATAATTCTGATGACATTAAATTTTAAAAAAGGTGTTTATTGCGCAAAACCAATGTAGCCAAAATGAGAAGGAAAGCAGAAAATTGTGTGTGTGTGTGAATTTTATAGACAGTTTCTCAGATAAAGGTCTCAGGTCTCAAATATATAGAGAACGTTATCAAATTTATGAGAATATGAGTCATTCCTTAATTGATAAATGATCAAAGGATATGAACAGGTAGTTTTTTGATGAAGAAATCAAAATGAAAAAATGGTCATATGAAAAAATGCTTTAAATCATTACTGATCAAAGAAATGCAAATTAAAACAACTTTGAGATATCATCTCATACCTGTCAGATTGACTAAAAATAGAAGGGAAAATGACATATGCTGGAGGGGAATGTAGAAAAATTGGGACACTAATACATTGCTGGTGGAACTTTGAACTGATCCAGCCATTTTGGAGAGCAGTTTAGAATGATTCCCACAGAGTTCTAAAACTGTGTATACCCTTTGACCCAGCAATGCTACCATTAGGTCTGTTTCCCAAGGTGATCTGGAAAAAAGGAAAAGAACCTACATGTTCTAAACTATTTATAGCAGCTCTCTTTGTGGTGGCAAAGAATTGGAAATTGAGGGGATGCCCATCAATTGGGGAATGGCCAAACAAGTTGTGGTATGTGGTTGTGATTGGATACTGTTGTGCTATAAGCAATAATGAGCTGGTTAATTTTAGAAAAACATGGAAAGATTTGCATGAAATCACAAAGAGTTAAATGAGCAGAGTCAAGAGAATGTTGTATACAGTAACAGCAATGTTGTTCTGAGAACAACTGTGAATGATTAAGTTATTTTGAGTCTTATAAATACTCAAATCAACTATAAAGTACCTATGAAGATGCTATCCACCTCCAGAGAAAGAACTGGTAGACAGAAGTATGCATGGTATGGTTTTACATATACTGCATATATTTAGTCGTTCATAGTAAGTGTCTGAGGTCGAATTTGAACTCAAGACCTTACTTGACTCCAGGTCCACCACTCTGCGCATGATGGCACCACCTAGCACCACTTAAAAATACTATTGTTATATGAAATGGCTCTCTGGCAGGAGGGAGTTATGTGACACAAAAGCACCCAAGTCATCAATAAAAACTTATTTAAAATTAACCCCTTCCCTTCCCTGGGTCTCAGTTTCCATCTTTGAGAGTCACACATTCTTTCTGTGCCTCTGCAGGCTCTCTCTCTGACCAAGGGCTCCTAACCTGACCTCCACTCTCTCATGGATCTCTAAGCATGCCACTCCTTCTGCAGCTGCAAGATTAATTTTGAAAACCAAACATTATTCACGTTGTCTGGGGGGCGGTGGTTTGTATTTTGTGAACCAGAAACCCACAAACTTTTCTCTCTCTATCATCCCCTTCCTCCCTTTCTTTCTTTCTTTCTTTCTTTCTTTCTTTCTTTCTTTCTTTCTTTCTTTCTTTCTTTCTCTCTCTCTCTCTGTCTTTCTCTCTTTCTTTCTTTCATCTCATTCCTCCTTCCTCTACTATCCCTTTTCATCTCATTTAATGTCCTGAACTTACTCTATGCAATTCTCATATATCTGTGCTTATGGATTCAGTCTTCTTTTAGAAAACACACACAGAACTTTGTGTACTTTAAAGTCCTATATAAATGTTAGCTACAACTATTATTATAATTATAACAGAACGGGACCTCTTACGCTCAGAAAACTGCTTGATACAATGACTGCAGGTTCCAAATCTGAACATGGGGTCTGCCAGTGGATTTTTTTGTTTGTTTCTGCTTTTAGAATTGATTAGTGTCAAAAATATTACAAAAGCTTTTTGAAATCACATTTTGATATAGACTGTGGGTTCTTGAGGGGTTGGCCAGAAGAGCGGAATTGCTGGCTGATTCCCCCGCGGATGGATGGGCAGGTGGTCATGCTGGCTCCTCACTGATATGACAGTGAGTGACCTTGCACTGGGGATAGTGAGTGACATTATATCTCCCATTTGCCCCCTCTCAAAGTGGGGAAATTACAGCAGTAAACAGGGAGCTTTCCAGCTTAGAATTTAGGGTATTTCGTGGGGTAGAACAAAGATTCGTCGATTTAGAGCTATAAGGGCTTATAAAGGAAAAGTGACTTGGTCAAGGTTACCCAACCTGTGAGCATCTCAGGGAGGATTAGAGCCCAGGTCTTCCTGATTCTACATCCAGCACCCTACCCATTACTCCACACTGCCTTTTCAAGAATCACTCAATAAGAAGCTGATGGTAGACATTCTTAGGAGCTCCTGAGGGGGCATCTACCACCTTTCCCAGACTCCACACAATAGCATGTAGCATGATCCCTACAAATGACCATTTCCCCAACTTCTTTCCTCCCTTCCAATGTATGTTTAATCAGGAATCGTGTCAAGGACACAGCTTGGACAGTGATGGCCAAATGGAGAAGAGTGTGTGACTGTGCCTAGAGGAGCCCCTCTATTTTCTGTCTGCGGATTGTAGCTGGTGCTGGAGGCCTGATCAAATACTTCATCTCTAAGCACCTGAGAATTATTCTGGATTTACTTAAATTAGCCCATGGCTCTCCAGAGGGTCTGAACATACTACCAAAACATCATGGGTGTTTGTAGTCTAGCCTTCTGGTAAGAGCTTTCGTGGATGTTTCTCTGCTACTCCTGAGCCCCATCCTAGACCTGAGGCACAAATATCTAGGTTTCCTGCAATGCTGTATCAGCCTAGCTAAGGGTTCCTACATGGGCTCAAAAGCTGAACCTGTCTGCCTTGTCTGGGTTGGACACCGAGCCAGGCTCCCTTCCCTCTCCTCACACTAGAGATGTGAGCCAGCACACCTTCCTATGCTGAGACATCTGAGGCTGCCTTCCTTCTCTAGGTCAGGGTGCTATGCTCTTCCCCTTCCCTGGCCTAGAGTTGAGCCTGGATCCCTTTCCTCTAAATCCAAACACCAATCTCTGCCTCTATGAAGTCTTCTTGGATTCCCCTGGCTTCCTCCCTGTCTCCCAACCCATGACCAGCTTTAGGGAAGGATCATTCTGACAGATCCAGATTTTTTGTACTGTTCTTGTACTAATTTTGTACTCAGATATTCTATTTTATCCCCCTAAACATTCTCATGTTGGAGCTGAATCCTGAAGGCAAAGCCCTTCCCAATACCTAGCTCTTAGGTGCCCTGTGTCCTGTGGAAGGACTAATATAATTTGGTGTGAACAGCCGTGCTGATTCAGTGAGCCCAGGAACAGCAGGTCCACATAACCTCCCTCCCTTTCTGTTTCGGAATATTTGGCCTGTTGGATTGATAGGTGGATGGAGATCCTCTTTCTCTAAGAACAAGCTCTCTTCACTTTTATCTCATGGAAAAGATTTCATATTGGGTTGGGCTACTAGGTCTCTAGTTCCTTTTGTCAGCCAAAAGCTGAACCCTTGTATTGAGAGAAACATTTGCGGATGCTGAGGTCCTGCTTCAAAGCTGCCTGATAATAAATCAAATGCAAAACAAATTGTGGATCTTTCCTTGTTTTTTCTTGGCCGTGATGCCTGAAGTCTTGGATAGGATGGGCGGAAGGAAATAACAAAATTCACAGAATCACAGGAGTAGGGCTCTAAGCTGGAAAGGGCCATCTAGTCCAATCCTCTCATTTTATAGAGGAGGAAACTGAGGCCCGGAGAGTCTGTGCCTTCCCCAAGGTCAAAGGGAAAGTAAGAGATGGAAGGATACTTACTCCAGATATAGCGATCTTTCTACCACACCCAACTTCCCCTTGGGTCGATTAGGATGGTTGTTTTAGGCTCTTTTGCTGGGCATTGGTGGGGGAGGTGTTACAATCCTTCTCTAGCCTGGGGAATGCAATGTGATGGGTCACTTAAGGTCTCTGCACCCCAATGTCCTCTCTGGAAACCCAGACTGGTGAGGGTTAAGATACCCCTAGGGCAGCCTTGGCCATGGGTCCTGGTCTCCCTCTTGAGAGTGGCCAAGAGTCAACTGCCAGCACTCTCATCTCACTGAATAGCAGGAGTTTATCTGGAGACAGAAAAGAGATCAACTACATTCAATAAATGCTGGTTAAATTGCTACAGAGCATGGAAGGGAGTGTTGGAAGTGTGAGGTACCAAGGACAGGGAAGAACTGGAGCCATCACTAAGGGATCTCAGAGTGCAGAGTTAAGGACCTGAGACACCTGTCCCAATAATGATGGTGCCCACCATTCCAAGATCAGTGTATCAAAGAGGAGCTGATCAATGCTCCATGGGTTTTGAGGGAGAGAATGTCATTTTCACTGGGTTTGGAATGAGAGAATTCTGATTGGTGGGGAGGGCCTTTGAGTTGGCCTTTAAAGGAAGCTTAGGAATCTGACATACAAAGAGGGGAAGAGAATTAGTCAAACAATTCATCAGCCAACATTTATTAAGCACCTGCTATGTGCCAGGAGCTGGGTAAGGTACACACAATACAGATACAAATAAAACAGTCCCTGCCCTCAAGGAGCTTGTAGTCTGAGGGGACACAATATGCCCATATATCAATACATACAGAATACAGACAAAATAGAATTTCACAGTCAGAATGGATGCTAGTGTCATCTTGTCCAACCCATGCCCAGAAAGCAAGCCTTCCTATAAACCATGCCCAATAAATGGTCAAGGAATGCTCATAAGGTCCGTTTGGGGCGAGGGAGAGGAAGATCACTAGCAGCTGGTTGAATCAGGAGTGCGTCCGTGTAGATGGCACTTGAGCTGAGTTTTGAAGGACACAAGGAGTTGATTGAGGTGGAGGTGAGGAAGAAGGCACTTCCAGACACAGGGCATAGCCAGTGCAAAGGCACAGAGATGAGATATGGGATGTTTTGTGTCAGCCAAAAGAAGATCTGTTTCTCTTTACCACCGAGGTAATACATTCCACATATGAAGGATAGTATGGACCAAGGTAGTGGCATGAAACTGCAGGGGAGTCTCTGAGGCCTGAGCGGAGGGCACATTTTCAGGAGAAGAGATTAAATGGTAGTGAGAAACATGAGATTACACAGGGAACACAGAATGGCACCAGGACACACACAGCTCTGTTCAGCAAGTCCAGGCAGTCAGTAATCAGCAAATGTTTCTTGTGCTAAATGCAGGGGATATGAAGACAAAAACAGTCCTTGACTGTTTAATGGAGTCTCTGATGACTTCTGAGCCAACCAGGGATCAAAGCAGATTGTTGCCTAATTAAGAAGCCTGGCGGAGATACTGAAGGACCAGAGTGAAGGGCAAATGGAGGTTAGAAGTTTGACTGATGAGGAAGAGAGCGGAGGAAGGAAGAACTTGTAGAAGATGACTAGTTAGTCTAGGTGGGTGGCACTGCAAGCCTGCATTGGACTGGTGATAAGGGGGAGAGAGAGATGAGGACCAAGGCAAGGCATGTTGGGCAGGGAGAATCAATGAGACTTGGCAATTCAGCAGCTCCAAGAGGGGAGGGTGAGGACCAGTCCTAGACAGCTTGAAAGGGATTAAAACGGGAGAGTAAGTGTATATGCTGCCCCAGATAGAGAGCCAGAAGGAGGAGAAAGTTTAGGGGAAAGAGAACTCCATTTGGTAAAGTTGTGTTGGAAGGGCCAGCAAGCCAGCCAAATGGAGGTGTTCCACAGGTAAGTGACATGTGGGTCTGGAGCTCAGCTGAGAATGCTGGAGTGGAGTCAGGAAACCTGGAATTCAATTCCTACTTCAGACACTTACTAGCTGTGGTAAGTCACTTAATGTCTGTTTGTCTCAGTTTCTACATCTGTAAAATGGGGACAATAATATCACCTACGTCGTGGAGTAGTTGTGTGGATCAAATGAGGGCAACATATGGAAAACATTTTATAAACCTTAAATCACAATTTAAAAAGCTAAGAAAGATATGCTAAAGAAGACTTTATAAATCAAATGCAATAGTTGTTATAAGGCTAGCAGGAAGGTGATACAAATGTGTATATACATATATATTACACACATATATTTACGTGTACTTTGAAGGAAGTAGTGTCATTGAGGAATTGCAGTATAACCACTGGAGAAGAGCCTGCCCTGTCACCTCAGCCTGTGACTTGGGGACAGCAGAAGAACATGCACACAGATGGGTTCAGATGGGGAACAGAAAGGGGCCAACTGGTGCTGGAGAACATGCTGATGGGCAGCCAGGAGAGTGGGTGTGGTGACCAGGCTGCATGAGACTCAGTTGGAGGAATTGAAGGAATTGGGTATGTCTATCCCAGAGAAGAAAAAGCTTGGGGACCCTGAGAGCTGTGGCTCATTATCTGAGGGCTGGCACGTGGAAGGGTTAGACTTGTGTATGACCCCAGAGGAGAAAAGCAGGAGTCGTGGGTGAAGGTTGGAAAGTCCAATGAAGGCCACATAAAAGGAATACTTTGTAATTATGAGAGCATTCAAAAGAGGAAGTGTATGTACCTTGGCAGGTAGGATGATAGGCAGCACTATTGCCCCCCCAAAAGAGCTCCATGTAATCAGCAGGTGTTGAAGCCTGAGCCAAAGTCTACTGACTTGAAACCATGGTGACAAGGGCCAATCCCACTACAACCAAAGAGCCCTTTTCATTATTTGAAAGTATTGAGTGGTTCCAAAGCAGTGACTTCCAATGTGGGGTCTGAGGCTTCCTGAGACAAAAGCTGCTTCAGTATCACAGGTCTGACCGGGGCAGAGGATAGCAGGACTATGATCTTCCTTGTTCTGGTGTCTGTCCTGCTGTGCAGGTGATCTTCCATGGAATCAGGCTCTTTGGCAGACACACCCCAGAGCTGACTCACTGATGTTGCCTTGCAGCAAATACAAAACTTCAGCAAAGTCCTTTCTGAGACTGTCCTCCAACACCGAGAATCCTTCCTGCCCCCTCCCCCTCCAGCTGCCTTCGATGCTGTGTCTCCCCATGTCAGCATCTCCTTGTTTGCATTTCCTAACTGTTAATCCTCTTCCTGTCATCAACTCCAGCTTCATGTTTTCTCTGTCCACATGATTTATTGTCATTTTTCCTGACTGTTGACAGAGTGACATTTCCCTCCATATCACCCCTATACACACCAAGGTCCCCCTTTGTCTATTTGCCATATTTAAGTCTTTGATTTGCTTTGGCCATTCAATTATTCCCAAAGCACCCAGGATGGCATCATAGTTGGTGGAGTTGAGTAAGTGGGAAGGGAGAGGAAGCCTGAGCTCTAGTCTTGGTTCTATCACTTATTAATCCTATGGCCTTTGGAAACTCACTTATCTTCTCATCAGTGCCTCAGTTTCCCCTTCAGAGAGATTTCTGACTCAGCATTTCCTTTCTGCCTGCAGTATTTAAACCCCCTTTCTGACCTATCTTGGATGTCATCAGAATCTCTTAAACCATCTCTGACACTTGGAATGATTGGGGGAGCCCCAGACAGCTGCCCTGTCAGAGATGTACCCCTAGAAAGAAAGACTCAAGATAGCCTTTTCATCACAGAGTGAACTGCTAGTGCCCCTAGCAACCAGACATAGCTCAAGCATAGCCATTACAATTAGAGATTCTCTGAGAAGAAAGGAAGTATAGACCAAAATGCCCATTCATTTGTCGACTTTTGGAGGTAACACAGAAGGACATGTGCACGTGAGGGAAAACTCCTAGGGTCTCTGGAAAAAGAGTTAAATCTTTTCTGAGCCCTAGTGACTCACAATAGTGTCGCTGTTGCACCATAGTGTCCAGGTTAATACTTTAGGTAGTGAGGTTCACGGTTTCCACCTTCATATCATCACTTCATGGCAAGCTCCTAACAGAACAGATCACGTCTGAGGGGTTGTATCATGTCTCTACCAGAGTGTTGGCTGATAAGTCCCCAGCACTGTTGGGACTGTGGCAGCTAGGTGGCATTGGGGTTATGACCCACAGTGTAAGAAGTTCTGAAGGGTTCTCGAGCAGAAAAAGTTTAAGAATCCTTGGGAGTGAATAGAATGCCAGGCATGGAGTCAGAAAATCTCATCTTCCTCAGTTCAAATATGGCCTCAGACATGTACTAGTTGTGTGACCCTGGGCAAGTCACTTCATCCTATTTGCCTCAATTTCCTCATCTGTAAAATGACCTGGAGAAGGAAATGATCTAGTAGGGAAGGACATCTCAAATGGGGTCATGAAGAGTTAGCCAGGACTGAAAAAGGACTGAACAACTCTCAACACTTCCTGCTGCCCCTGACCATGGTGCTGATACCTGACCAGGTAACCTTGGGAAGCGTTTATAGTGTTTCCCAGTAGCACTACAGGTTTTGTAGCGTATGTGTAAGACCTTGAGGTGGGTTCTAGTGTATGATGTTTTAGCCAGAGACAAACCCCTTCACCAATCAAAAGCTGTTTACTTTGGGGGTGGGAAATTTGGCTGTTACTTTCTGCATGAGGATTTTCCTGTTTCCTGCAGTTGCTAGTCCCTCCCCCACCCTTGTGTACATGCCAAACATGCTTATATGTGTGCCTGTTGTCCCCACGGATACAATGGAAGTTTCATTTGATCTTGTTATTTCCACCTCCTAGCATGGTGCCCAGTACACAAAAAGGGTTTGATGACTATCTGGCGTTTGCTTGATTGCCTAAGAGGATTTTTTTTCTTTTGCTTAAGTGGGGTCCTGTTTTGCTCAAGAACAGAGACAAAACCAAAACTCCTGGGTAATATTTCTAGTTAATTTTGTTCAGAAGGATTCGGCTCCACCGGGTTCTCACCATACTTTATTGAATTATTTTTGGGTGTAACATATAATCCTGGGTTTTCAGGAGACATGGGCAGAAAAGAGGAAGCTGTTGGCTGAATGGAGCTTCTCCTTAGAAAGGTTTGTGTGAACATCAAGCATACTTCTTATATTTGTGTATGAATCCTAAATTCTTGGACTCTGAAGGGCCTACTGAATCCAGCTAGTGGAACCCATACCTGACCAAGGGTGCCTCTATAAGTTGTCCAACAAGTAGGTACCCACTTTGCCTGAAGACCTCCAGTGAGAGAGAAGCTTCTGTCTCCAAATAAATATGTCCCTTTTTACAGCCCTCATTTGTAGGAGGTATTTCCTTTCATCCAGCCCCTATCTTCCCCTTTGCAGCCTCCACCCATTGCTCCTCATTCTCTCTTCTGGGGCCAAACACTGCAAGTCCAGTCCCTCCATCTTGTGACAGTTTTTGAATACTCTGACACAACTACCATGTTGTCTTCCCCTCAATTTTGTCTCCTCTGAGCTAAACATCCCCTAGTTCCTCTATCTGACATTCACATGGCATGATATCCATCCCCACCATTGTTCTGGGGTGCTCAGTCTTGATACTCTTCAGCTTAGCAGTCACCCCTACTCTTCCCCGACTGAATGTGATCTACTTCCACTCTCCACCCCAAGTCACAGACCTAGAAGACAGGATGGTCAAGCTCCCTGCTCCTTCCTGTTGCTTCCAGCCTATTCTATCTCATTCTCTTGATGATGCTTCCTCCTTTAATAGCCAGACTAGCTATGGACAGCATCATCTTATGATCCTCATCCAAACTCCTATACCTGGATTTTCAAATCCTTCAGAACCAGACTCCAGCATGTATTTCTAAATGTATTGCATGCTATATTCCAACCAAAGGCCAATTTGTGTTTCCCTCATGGCTGACACTCCATGCCCCTTCTCCATGCCTTTGCAACAGCAATCCCCTATATTCAAAATGCCTTCCCTCCTCACCTTCACCTCTTATAATTCCTCAATTATTTAAAAATCAAAGTGTCATCTTCCCCGGAAATCTTACTTTCAGCTTTGGAGCATTACCCCTGTGAAGATGCTTTCCGTATGGTATCTTTGGTCATTGTTTCTCAGCTGAATTCTAGGCTCTTATAGCCAATGACCTATGAGACACTTGCACCTGGATGGTTTATTAGCAAATCCATCATGAGATGTCTAAGAGGATTCCCCACTTTTCCCTGTGAGCAAAGAGTATATCTCTCACATATATTTACTACAGACCACCTGCCACTAACAGGACAGGCAAGTCAGCATGGTTAAACCAGGAAGTTACCTTTCAGGAGAGACAGGAGGCAATATGTGCCAGGCCAGCCAAAACACCACCCAATTCTGATCCCCACTTCTACTCAGATGCCATTAAGTACCTGAGCCCAAGACCCCCAGGAATGGCAGTCCTTCCTCCCCAATTACCATTTGCTCTGCTTGTATCCTGGCCTCTCATTAAGGGGAGCAACTCTTATGGAAAAGGCCCCCTCATGTCCTCCACTGCTAACATTAATCACAGAACAGCTACCAGAGATAAACAGGAAATACAAAAAAAGTTCTTGGCACCATCAATATACCTAACAACAGAAACAGAAATTATTTTATTAACGCAAATGATATGAAAGAAGATGCATTGATCATAAAAAGGGTAAGGAGTCCACATGTTCAAAAATATTTATAGCAGCTCTTTTTGTGGTGGCAAAGAATTGGGAATTGAGTGGTTACCCATCAACTGGGGAGTGACCAAACAAGTTGTGGCATATGATTGTTATGTGATACTATTCTGCTATAAGAAAAGATGAGCAGGTGAATTTCAGAACATCCTGGAAAGACTTACATGAACTGATGCTGAGTGAAATGAGCAGAACCAGGAGAATATTGTGCACAGTAATGGCAGCATTGTGCTATGATCAGCTATGATAGATTTAACTCTTCTTGGCAATACAATGATCCAAGACAATTCCAAAAGACTCATGATGGAAAATGCTACCCACGTCCAGAGAAAGAACTATGGAGTCTGAATACAGATGCAAGCAGACTATTTTCACATTTTTTTCTTTCTTGTGGTTTTTCACCTTTGTTCTGATTTTTCTTTCACAACATAACTAATGTGGAAATGGGATTAACATTACTGTATGTGTATAACCTATATTGGATTACTTGCTGTCTTGGGAGGAGGAGGGGAGAGGAGAGGGGAAAGAGGGACAGAGGGAGAGAGGGAGAAAAATTTGGAACTCCAAATCTTATAAAAGTGAATGTTGAAAACTTGAGAAATCAAGAAGGAAAGAAAGAAAGAAAGAAAGAAAGAAAGAAAGAAAGAAAGAAAGAGAGAAAG
>NW_027187322.1:0-13948 GCF_028583685.1 Petaurus breviceps papuanus | reverse complement strand
AGAAGGAAAGAAAAGAAAAGAAAAGAAAAGAAAAGAAAAGAAAAGAAAAGAAAAGAAAAGAAAAGAAAAGAAAAGAAAAGAAAAAAGACAGGAGACTCATTGCTATCAATCATGCTGTAGCAGCCAGTGGGCCTTTGTATCTTCCCTGAAATGGAAATCTCCAACGTCTGTTGTCTCCCTTATTCTATGTGGCCTCCTAAAGAGCAGGGACTGTCTGGCTTTTGTGGTTGTTTCCCCAGGTTTTGCACCCAGGAAGTGCTTAATAAAAGATTCCTCATTCATGCATTCACTCATTCAGCCACTTCCTTCATCCTTACCTCTGAGCCAATGAATCACTACTCCTGTTGATTCCCCCATCCACCATTTATTTCCTGGGTCCTCTGCTCTCTGTTCCCATCACTACCAGTTTAGTACAGGCCATCAGTGCCCCATGCTTGGACTCTTGAAGTCAGCCCCTACCTACTCTTCCCTCCTGCCCTCCCTCTCTCCCCCTCCAGCTCACCTCCTGACCCCTTTGCGTCTATCCCTCTGATCCTCCAACATCCCTGCTAAATTTAGGCTGCTAAGGCAAAGATATACTCCTATCACTAATCTCAAAACTCATCCCTGACCCCATTCCCACAGCCCTAAATCCCGTTTGTTTTAGACCAGCCTGGATTTCTAGACCAGTTTCAGACACTGTGCAGCACACTGTTCTCAAGCAAACCTGGACTCGCCTCTCTCTCTCCTTCAGCCAAGGCATGAGCCTTAATCACACCCTACCACTTTTCATGCTCATCCCTAACCTGGTCAGGACTAGGCTTTGGGTCTGGAATCTCACCCTGCCATCCCTGCACACTCAGCTTCTCTTGTTAAGCCCAATGGGAACGATCATTCTGTCACTCCTTGAACAACACTCGGTCCTGCTGTTCTCCAGGTTATGCTGTACCGATGTGTGTTATTGTTATCCACGTGCGTTTGCCAGATTCCCTCAGTGAGCTCTCAGTGCAGAGGCCAGAGAGTGCTCCACGGGGCACTCCCCTCTCACCCCACACATTTCTATACAGGAGCAGCTTCATCAGGATTTCCTGAATGGGGCTGATATCTTTGGGTTACCTAGATCAGCGCCTTAAGGCTGGCAGGATGACACCAACTCTTTTGGTCACTTTCAAAACGGAGACTAGGACCCACTGCCCCAGATGCTCTAAAGGTGTCCACCCTGCCTTTGCCTGCCCATTTTCCAAGAATGATCTGATGAGATGGACAACTTAAGGGACCATCCATATCACGTGAAGCATCAGTGAAAGGGTCTGAAAGGATCAGATCCCCTGTGCTTCAGGAAATTACCTGGCTATACTCAGGAAGTAGATCCCCCCCAATGCATGCCCATGGACTTCATGGATACCTTGCCAACTTCACGACTCTACCACCTCCTACCCCAGGCATCAAAGCTGAGTGAAAACAAGGACAGACACAGAACTGCATTGCATAGGATTCATCGAGAGGGGAATTGGAAACAGAACATCAGGATCATAGACTGTTTCTTTCATGACATCCTACAGAATTGTACTCTTGGCTGACAAGAGGAAGAGGAACCCAGGAGACTAGACCAAACTGACAGCTGGGCCAACAGCTCCAGCGGAAGACAGCATTTCCTTAGAGAGATAGACTTAAGATTCTGGTTTTGATTCAATATCCATAAATTCCTGAAACAGAGAGAAAGTTAATGTGATCCCACTGCTCCTGAAGGAACAGGGTCACACCCCAGCTCTATTAATCCTTTCAGAGTACACATGCTACCAAATAGCCAGTGACTGGGAAGGGATTAACCTTCAGGATTCAGCTCCAACACAAGCATGTTTGGAGAGAGGAAGAACACACCAAATTCTAAATACAGATAACCTGGAGCCTTGGATGCCCCAAGCAATCCATCCTTAATGCTAGAGATGGATTGGGAGATGGAGGGCACCCAGGAGAATCTCAGAAGACATCATAAAGGCATATTTTTTGATTTAGAGAGGGAGAGAGCTGAGCATCCTAACACAGGAAAGGTTATAAGTTATCTTAGTTATATCTTAGTTATCTCAGTGTGAGAAGGAAGACATCCTGCTTTACCCAACCTGGCTGAGATCTCTGATCCAGGGAAGGGAATATGGTGCTGGAAATGAAGGAAACTGGGAACAAAGAAGGTTACATTACCAGAAATGTGGCCATTTGTGCCTCAGGTCTGGGGTGGGGCTCAATAGAAACGGGGAAGTAAGCATGAGAGCTCTAACACTGTATAGATTAAGGAATAGCCTATGTTCTGTATCCAGATTTTTTCCGGCACTCTTTATTCCTCTGTACAGAGTCCACCACACTTTGAACTTCATCTCTGAGTTTGAACTCCAACATTTTATACCCCAAAGCATCAGCTAGAAGACATAAAAAGGAGATGCATGAGGGAGGGGGAGAGGCTGGGCGGCTTGGGCAGAATCCCACAGTCTCTCCTTGTTGGCAAGCCCTTGGTTCTCTCCTTGACATAATTCCTGACTTAAACAAACTGAAGCAGAGAAGAGGGGTGGGGAGGACCTCTCCTTTGTGAGAAGGATAGCAGATGGAGTCCTGCATGGAGACTGGGGAATGGGCAAGATAACTCCTTAGCAACTCCTGAAAACTTGTTTTGAGATTCTTGTTGGATGGTTCTTGAAGAGGCAGTGTGGAGTAATGGATATGGTTTTGGATGCTGAGTCAGGAAGACCTAGGTTTCAATCCTTCCTGAGATGCTCACAGGTTGGGTGACCCTGAGCAAGTCACTTATCCTTTATCTATCTTAACTTACTCATTTGTAAAGTGAGTCAGATGTCCCTGAAAGGCCCTCGTAGCTATGAATCTGTGAATCTTTGTTCTACCCTGTGAGATACACTGATTTCTAGCTGAAGAGCTCCGCATTTTCTACTGAGTTTTCTCACTTCCAGAGGTGGATGGGAAATAGAACCCCTCTTACCACCCCAGGGCAAGGCTATTCACCTTCAGAGCAGCAAGCAGCCAGCATGACCAGCACCAGACAAGCAAGTAAAGGTCTCATGGTGGAGGTAGTTGGCTCCTGAGTATCTGGGTTTAAGGAGAGTGGGAGGGCTTTGGGACTAGCAGGGTCCATGAGGCTATTTATGTCCTGCAAGCTGCCCAACCCTTCCCCATGCTTCAGTCAGGTGATGTCATAGGAAAGCCTGGTCCAGTCCCCACTTCCTCCCTTCCAAACCCCACCCCTGGCATCTCTCATTGGAGCTCCTCCCCAGGTCTCCAGGCTGGATTGGATCCTCTCCATGGCACCCCTTCACTGGGCTGGGTCTCCTCAGGGCATGAATCCCTGGCTGAAGTCAGCAGGAGCCCCAGCTCTTCCCCTCACATCACTGGGAACTCTGACCCTTTCTCTCTCTTGGTTATTTGTGGGAGAGGGCAGTGACTGGGCTGTCTTTTCAATGCTTGGGTGTCCAGAGTCAGAAGGTTCCCTCATGCCCCAGTCGAGCCAGTGAGATGTCCCAAGGCTAAAACAAGTTCTGAACACTTGACAGGGTACATTGACAGAGTGTCCTCCTCCATCTAAATGATGTAAATGTCCCTGCTTCCCAGCCCCTCTGGGATGGATCATTCCTTGCACCTGACAGCACGTGTTCATTGGGTGGCCCCTCTGGGAACTTTCTGTCTGCTCCTTCCATTCACAATGATCTGGGCAACTTTCTTTTAGGGGGCACGTGAAGGTGGGGGCCAAGGTGGGGGCCACTGTTGCCAGCTTGTCTTAAGAGGCAAGCTGGCATGTGGATAGTCAGTCAATAAACACTTTTCAGGCACCTGCTGTATTCCAGGCATTGAGCTAAATGCTAAGAGTACAAATATTAGAAAGAAAGACAGCTCCTGTCCTCAAGGAGCAGGGGAAGGCAACACACAAAAGGAAGTTGAAAAGGAGAGGCATATAGAGAGGGAAAAATGAACTAACATTTATATGATTCCTCACAAATACTATCACATTTTATTCTTACAACAACCTTAGGAGGGAGGAGTGGTTAAATTATTTTATCTATGGGGAAACTGAGGCAGACAGAGGTTAGGTGACTTGCCCAGGTTACCCAGTTAACAAGTGTCTGAAGCTGAATTTGAACTCAGATTTCTTGACTCCAGGTCCAGAGTTCTGTCCCCTGCACCACCAAGCTTTCCCTGCAGGGCTTGGAGCCTGTAGATACCAGTTTGTAGATTACCAGTGCAATTGCTGAACTCTACTTTCCTCATCTGTAAAATGAGGATAATGCTGCCCAGAGCACTGATAATCTCAGGGAGAAGTGTTTTATACATTTTAAAACTCAGTATCAGAACAGACCTTATTGTGATGATTCTCTGACCCCCTGGGCAGCATCATCAGACCCTGCTTGTCAATGAGGAACCTAGAGAATAGAGAGGTTAAGGGACTCAATGATATCACACAGTCTAACACAGAACGTGCAAGGATCAGATAACCTTCTTTCTGGGGAGTTTTTCCATAGGTCTATGGGGTTTGCAAGCTTTGAATAAAAAGAGTCCAAGTTGAGAGGAGAATTGTGGGAAGAAATCAGCCCAGTTTCTGCACCCCTCCCCCCTTCTGCTGTCTGAGCCTTGGAGGGACAGATAAAAAGTTGTTTTTTATTGCATTGTGGTACAACCTCTAGACCTAGTCAGAAGAACAATCAATTTTGAATCCTGCTGTCACTGTCTAGGTGTATGACCCCAGAAGCAGCAATTTCTCTGGAGCCTCAATCTTCTCATTTGTAAAATGGCACACAGAGTAATATTTGCATTAACTACCTGACAGGGTTGCTGGTAGGGAAGGGTTCTGCCTGGGAGTTGGAGCTGAATTGTTCTTGCTTGACTATGTCCTCCTGGGGGGAAGTTCTGAGCTTGTTCATGGCTTTCACATCCTCTGGGGAAAGGAATTTCCTTCTCAAATCTCAGAGCCATCTTTCTAGTCCTGTGTTACCCTGTAACTTGGAGCCTGGGGTCTTTGGATTTCTGAGCTCCCCTCTCTGCTTCTTCCTCCTCACCTGGAGCAGATCAAGGTTTGATTCTTACTCTCCTGGGACCCTGGAGATAAGGTCTCCAGAAGATACTGAACAGTTTCCAAAATGTGAAGCCAAGCCCTTGAGTGCCTAGACCTTATGCTCCCTCCAGCTCCACAAAGAGGGGGGATGTCATTCAGTCAGTTCAAAAACATTTATTAGGCACCTACTATGTACCTGGCACTGTGTTAATTCTCAAGGATGCAAATGCGAACAGATAGTTTGCCCTCAAAGAGCTATAATCTAATGAGAGAAGACATTCTAGCTCAGTAGGGGAGGTAGTTGCAAAGCTGGGAGGAGAAGGAGTAGTGATATCCAATATGGGAGCACATTGGAGAAGTCAGACATGTCCCAGAGCAGTGCAGCCAGGAGAGAAATGAAGAGATGCTTTGAGCTGAGGTGAAAGTTTTAATGGACATTTTGGAGTTCATGGCTCTAGCCATTAATTGGAGAAGCAGAGAGGGCAATAAATAAGTCCTTTGCCAGCCCTCAGTCCACTCTGGTGGAGGTTTCCTAGCTGGAGCCTTGGCAGCTGGCCCTGTTGCTCCCAGAAGGATCCAGCCCCAGGAGCTCCACTCTGGTTAGCATACTAGGCACACATTTCCTGCCTTGCTTTTGGGGGACTTTTCCATTAGAGTGAGATTTCCCATGATGATATATTTTCTTCACCACTCTCTGCCTATTATTTCCTCAGAACCAAAGCCTGCCTGAACAGTGAAGAGACACAACTGGGTCAGAATTTTTGTTATTTCCACCCCCCCCCCGATTCTTCATCTCCTCTGTATTCCCTTAAATTCCAGAATTAATCCCACCATTTGGAGCCTCCTTGAAAATAAAATCTCATGCTATAACCGCAGACAGCAAAGTAGGAGAGGTTGGCAAGCCAGAGAATTCTCATTCAGGTTGGAATGCCAGAGCTCCTAAATCTCAATCCAGATTATTTTTAAAAACCTTTTTATTTTTGGAAAAATATTTTATTCTGTACTTAAATACCAGAATGTTGGAGTTCTTTAGATAACAATAGAACACAAAAGAGAGTTATCTGTAAAACCATGAAGCTCTATTTTATATTATTTGCTTTTTAAAAAGAATATAATAAATTTTGTGCATTACTTTCAAAACTGTCCTGCTTGTCTGTGCTCCCATATAAACTTCCTACTGTTCTATTCTGTGCTTTTTCAAATTGCTACAATAGCCCTCTTTTTTGCATCATTGTTGCTAGCCTTCAATCTTCAAATCCATCCCCCAATCAAAAATCAATAGAAACCAGGGTGGGGGTAGAAACTTATAAGAAATAAGGATAGTCAAACAATGCTGGAGCTAGAGAAGGAAATGACAAACCACTTCAGTACTTCTGCCAGAAAACCCCAAATGGGGTCACAGAGAGTCTGAGATGACTTAAAACAATATCTTATAACTAGGGTACATTTGCCCTCCTTTCCTAAAACCATGGCCAAAGTTCTTATCCTCTGTTTTTTTTTTTTTACAAATGGCAACCTTTCCCTATGACAACCTTTCCCTGTGATAAATTGTACATTTTTCTTTAACATTAAGTTAAAGACCATAACATTAATGAACTACATTTATTCACTCATCAATTCCATGTAATATATCCCTGCATCCATGTCAGATTGAAGGAACTGGCTGGGGAGAAAGCTCAGGGGGGACATAATAGTTATCTTCAAATATTTGTTGATAAAGTGTTGCAAAACATGCAAATTAAACATTTGGTCAGCTATTTCTGCCAGTTAAATCCTCCTCTGGTGTCTCATTGTGGCAATATGGAAGTCACAGTGGATTTTTGAAGGCAGTGCCAGAGAAGCGCCAACTCTGACATCCCCTACTGAGCTAGAAAGTTGTCTAGTTTGGGCACCCCAATGGGCACCCAGTGTAACTTCCTTTGAAGATAAGAAAAATAATCTTTGGGAAAGCTCAGCCTCTGTTTCCTGAATTTCTGCAGAAACAACTCCCAAAGCCTTTTTGCTAAGCCATCCTGGGATCCCCCTGTGGGTGGGGACAGTCAGCACTCCCCCAGATGACATCATGAATCATCCAGGTTGGAATTGTTATACATTAAGAGAATCATCTTGTGTTGGCATGACCTGGATCAAATCCGGGCTCAGATATTCAGCACCACACCCAGAAATAACTGGCCATGTAACCTTGAGCAAGTTACTTAACCCCGATTGCATAAGAAAAAAAAAGGAGAATCATCTTTATTGGGAAGAATAAAGTTACATAAAAACTCAATAATGTGTCATATAGGCACATTTATATAGGCAAATTTTAGTTGATATAATCCTTGCGTTGTCATTAACCAGCTTTATAGAATTTAACCTCCATTATTCAGGGCAGAGACTTCTTCCCTACAATTAGAAACACCTGGCTCACTCTTCTCCTGTGTTAGGCTGCCAGGGGAACCCAGGCATGCATGGGATTGTTTGCATAGATGGTTAGGAAGAAAATCAAGGTATCTCAAGCCAGTGATCCTCTCTTTTTTTTCTCTCTACCTTTTTCTACCACAATATTCATGAACTTCATTTATTCATTTATTCAATCTATGGTACTCCTGTATGAGTGAGGAATCCTCTTTGCTCTGTTTGGTCCCAGGGGACAAAACCAGGAACAATGGAGACCAGTGGTGAAAAGGCAGAGTTAGGTTAGATATCAGGAAAAGCTTCTTAGTAATTGTTGGGGCACCTAGGTGGCTCAGTGAAAAGAGTACTGACCCTGGAGTCAGGAGGACCTGAGTTCAAATATGGCCTCGGACACTTGACACTTAACTAGCTGTGTGACCTTGGGCAAGTCACTTAACCCCAATTGCCTTGCCTTCCCCCCTTTAAAAAAATAATAACTATTGCTGCTGTTGTTCAGTCATTTTCTTTTCTTTCTTTTTTTTGCATTTTTTGGAGGGCAATTGGGGTTAAGTGACTTGCCCAAAGTCACATGGCTAGTAAGTGTGTCAAGTGTCTGAGACTGGATTTGAATTCAGGTTGTCTTGACTCCAGGACTGGTCCTCTATTCACTGCACCACCTAGCCGCCCCCTGTTCAGTCATTTTCAATTGTGTCTGACTCTCCATGACCCCATTTGGGGTTTTCTTGGCAAAGATATTGAAAAGGTTTGCCATTTCCTCCAGATCATTTGACAGATGAGGAAATTGAGGCAAGCGGGGTAAAGTGACTTGCCCAGGATCACACAGCTAGTAAGTGTCTCAGGTCAGATTTGAACTCAGGGAGATGAGTTTTCCTGACTCTGGATTTGGCTCTCTATCAATTGCACCAAGCTACTTCAAGAAGAGGTGGACTTAGAGGACTTCAAGCAAAGACCAGAAGAGGGACCACTTATACTGGAGGTTAGAGTAGGGATTTCTTTGATGTATAGGTTGGACCGTTTGACCACTAGGGGTCTTTCCATCTCTTAAATTCTGTGATTCATTCATTCACTAGATTATTCCTTATTGGCTCCTTGACCCGGCCTGTTCAATGATATTGAGACTTATCTGAATTCAATGCCACATGGAAACAGAAGGATAGTATATTGGAAATCAGAGATGTCCTCCCAAATCTGTGAAAAAAGGCTACCATTTTCATGGGTTGTGAGGGTAGGGAATGACTGCACAACAGGGACCCAGTGTTTCAGACTCCCCCTTGATAACAGAAAACTAGATGCTCTCTGAGAGTTTGAATCTTAAAAATGAAACTAAATGTTTAATTATATTTGATTTAATTATATATGACAGTATAAATATAATGACTTCTGAGAAGAGTTGGGAAAATGTGCCCCCCTCTCCTCTTGGTCAAGGTGGGGAACTACAGGTGTGGACACTACATATGCTGTTAAACATTATTGATGTATTAGTTATCTTTGTCAAAATGCTTTTTCTTTGGGAAAGGGTGTAAACAAGGTATCAATAAAATGAGACTAACATTTTTCTTAAGAGAATTTGCATTTGACCTATAGATAATAGGTAGCCATCAACCTCTAAGTAGGGAATGATGTGGCCAGATCTGTGCTTAAGGAAAACTATTTTCTTCCGGTTAATGCCAAAGATGGATGAAAACATCTGATTTTTTTTCCCTCACTCGTTCAAACTGCATTGAAGATCAGCTTTATGGGATTGTCCATTTATTTTAAATGGATTTAACTCTTTGGAATATGGTTTGAAATCAGAGCTTGTTAGCACATGTTTGGAGACCTATAATCCACATGGAGATCCTTTTCAGGTACCAATGAGACCAGGAGAATTTTGTTTGCAGTAACTGGGGAAGGTACCACTTGGGGAAAAGCTGGCCAAAGTCTGCTAATGAAGAGGTGAATTGGATCCAACTTCATTATTTCCCTCCACTAATATTGAAACAGCCCAGGCTCATGAGATTGAAGTTTACATGTATGTGTCTTAACTCTGCAAATAAACTTCGCTGAACCCCAGAGATGACATCAACAGGAAGGGGTAGAAATGAGAGGCACTTAGAGAAGCCTCACTGGGAACAAAGGCTGCAGGTAGGCTGGGAGTGTCCTAATTAGAATGGAACACTATCTACTTCCTAAAGGTAAGTGGGTCCAAGCCAAGCTACTAGAAGCCTTCTCCCAGGGGAAGAGGGATGTACTTCCTTATAGATAACTGTAACTCAGAGTTTTCACTGAGTCAGTGTGGCCATCCATGTGGCCTGTGAACCTTAGCCTCAGGAAGGGTTTGACATCAGTCTACAGCATTTATTAAACACCTACTATGTGTCAGGCACAGTCCCAGAGACAAACAGTAAAATAATCCCTGCACTAAAGGAATTTAGATTCTGTGACAAGTGACAAAATATACATGTCTAGGCATTCACAGAGTACATTTTTGCTGTTCTTCAGTTGTGTCTGACTCTTTGTGACGCTGTGGACCATAGCAGCCCACTACTGTTCATGGGGTTTTTCTGGCAAAGATTCTGGATGGTTTGCTGCTTCCTTGCCCAGTGGATTAAAGCAACCAGAAGTTAAGTGACTCATCCAGGATCACACAGCTAGGAAGTGTCTGTGGTTGGATTTGAACTCAGGTCATCCTGACTCCAGGCCCAGAGCTCTATCCACTGAGCTACATAGTTACCCCTTAGATAAAAGGTAGTTTAGGGTTGGGGGCCCTGATTTGGAAGATCAAGAAAGGCTTCAGGTATCAATAAGTATTTATTGAGCACATACCATGGGTCAGATACTGTATTCAGTGCCATTTAAGGCAGTGGGTAAGCTGAGTTCTGGAGGAAGTAAGGGATTCAATGAGGAAGGAGTGCTTTCCAGCCATGGTGGATGACTGTTACAAAGTGGTAGAGGTGGGGCATGGAGTGTTATGTGTGAGGAACAGCAGGAAGGTGAAAATACATAATGAGACCAGAAAGATTGGGTGGGGGCAGGGCATGAGGGGCTTACAAAGGCAAACAACAAAGTTAGTCTCTTACCCCAAGGAAAAGAGGAGTGACTAGAATTTACTGAGCAGAGTTAAAACAAGGTTAGCTCTTGGGCAAAATCCCTTTGGCAGCCGTGGGGACACCATATTGGAACTGGGGAAGAGCTTGAGGTGGAGAGACCAGTTAGGACTGGACTATTACAAAAGTCAAGGCAAGTCAGGCTGACAGACTGAACTAAGGTGGTGGGTGTATGCAATGTTAATGGGGTTTAAGATCTTCCCCACCTATTGATAGGCCTCACCCTGGAGCCCATTAAGGGAAGCTTGCTTAGGAGGGTTGTGATGCCCTCTGGCTCTGAGATATATATATATATATATATATATATATATATATATATATACTTTGCTTTTGGGGCTCACATATTAGAAGGATCTTCTGATTCCGTGGCTGGTCTAGGTTCTGAGTGGCCTGTGTTCAGAGCTCCCTGACTGCTGAGATGTAAAGGCTCTCTCCATCCAGGGATGTATGTAAAGTGTATTGTTGATTCAGGCAGTCAGAGCCCTGTCTGTTGGTCTTTATTTCTCTGTTTGTATTTTCTCTGTACCAAGGGTGCTGACTTTCCCCTGAACTAGTGAACAGAATTTAAGAAAAAAAAAAGATTAATTAATGAATTAAAAAACCCCAGCTATCTTTCCTAGTAACTCTGATCTAAGAACTTGTGCTCCCAGCCATCCTGGGTATGACAGTGTGGTTGCCACTACAGCAGTACAGCATTGAGAATCCGAGAGGAGGGGAGAGGAGAGAAGAGTCAGGGAGAGAGAGTGACCAAGAATGTCAAAGACTGCAGAGATGTCAAGAAGGAGGAGGACTAAGGAAAGCCCATGAGATTTAGCAAGGGAAAGAATAATGATCGTTTCAGGCAGAGGGATTAGATCAGGAAGCAGATGCACAGAGGACTGAGGAGTGAGTGAAAGGAGAGGAATGGTGACAGCTTTTCTAGAAGTCTGGGCGAGAGAAGGGGAGAGACAGAAGGTGACAGCATGAGGACATTGTCTCGGGAGGGTCTAGTTTTTTTAAGGATGGGGGAGATATTTCCAATTTTTCTTTTATTTATTTACATCCAATTTGTTTCCCTGGTTAAGAGCAAAGCTTCTTGAGGGTAAGGACTCTTCAATTTGTCTTTTTCCCTCTAGTGCCTAGCACGGTGCCTGCCACATAGTAAGCACTAACTAAATGTTTGCTGACTGACTATTCTGTAAGATGGAAGAAGGGCAGTCCCCACTCCAGTCCATTTGCTGCTCTCCACAGGGAGGTCCCTGGTCAATGAGCTCCAGTGCCCCTTGTCATCTTCAAGACCAGACATGAAATCTTCTGTTTTGCTCTTAAAGCTCTTCATAATCAACTCCTTCCCACCTCTCCAGCCTTCTTTCGTCTTAGTCTCCTCAATATTCTTGTGATCCAGTGACACAGGATACTCCATCTCTAGCCTCCAAGCATTTTCACTGGCCAGCCCTTGCTTGCCCCTTTCTCTTTTAATTTCTTCCTCTTGGTTTACTTGATTTCCTTCAAGTCTCACTTAAAGTTCCACCTTCTGCAAAAGACTTTTCCAATTCCTCCTAAATCTTACTGCCTTCCCTCTGAGATTACTTCCAGTTTATCTTGTGTGTAACTTGTTTGTACAGGGTTATTTTCATGCTGTTTCCCTCACTAGATTGGGAGCTTCTTGAGGGTAGGGACTATTTTTTTTTTGCCTTTCTTTGTAACTCCCACACTTAGCATGATGCCTGGCAAATGGTAGTTGATTAATAAATATCTGTTGATTGACTGACATGGGTGTGTTTGGAGATAGTAAAAAAGGAACAAGTAGAAGAAGAGAGACTGAAAAATTAGAAAGAAAGAGGATGGTTGAGGAGACAATCTGAGGGAGAAGATGGGGGCAGGTGATGAGATAAAAGGCATATGTAGAAGGATCAGCTTCCTCATTGTCAGAAATTGGAACAAAGGAGAAAGGAATGGGGGATGTTGTTGTTCAGTCATTTCTGACACTTATGACCCAATATGGGAATTTCTTGACAAAGATACTGGGGTGATTTGCAGTTTCCTTCTCCAGCTCACTTGACAGATGAGTAAACTGGGGCAAACAAGGTTACCTGATTTGCCCAGGGTTACATAGCTCGTAAGTGAATGAGGCCAGATTTGAACTCCTGACTCCAGGTTCAGCTCTCTACCTACTGTGCTACCTACCTGCCTCCAGAATGGGGAATACCATGGGATTTTGAGATGAAGGAAAGGGGAAAACAGGGAGTTCACAGCAAATACCCTCCATTTTTCTTAATGAAGTTTGAGAATAGGTCCTTAGCTTGGAGGGTGGAGAAAGGGCTGCTGTCAGAGATTTGAAGAGAGAAGAGAAGATCTGGATTATTATTGCGGTAGTCTAGCCACAAGTTGTTGGAGGCCTGAATTAATGATGTGATGGAGAGATGTTGGATGGGTGACTTTTAAATAGAAGAAATGGAGATGCAGGAACTTTTTGAATCTGTGGGGTGAGGGTAAGTGAGGAGGAATACAAGATCATTCAAAGTTGTGAACCTGGGAGACTGGAAGATTTGGGATAGGCTGCTTTTCCCCTCTGTCTCATCTGTCATTTTCCTTTTTGCTTGGCTTGGGTCCTGAAAATCTCAGTCTTCTTCAGTGACCAAGTTGGTTCTATTCTGCCCCAGTCTCTGGTGACTGACAACCAATGGCATCCTTTGCTCTTAATTAAGGCTCCTCCTTTGCCCATGCTCTTTCATGCCTCAGATGGTTCAAGTCAGGTCTTCTATTTACCTGGGCATGAACAAAATGGCCCATAGGGAAGTACCCACTACTTTATGAATGACTGGCTTATATGATTCTTTGTAAAATTTCCATTAAGTCCCAAGACTGCTAGGATGGCCTCCCTCCCAAACTCAGGATGTCTGGAGCAAATCTCTTGGTTGAATAAGGTACCCTGGACTTTGTCTAACCTGGTGCCCTCCTTAAATGAAGACTTTTGGAAGAGGAATCTGAATGCTGTCCCCTCCTGAAGACTCCTATTCTCCAGAGTAAACATTCCTGGGCTCTTCACAGGACATAGCTCGACTCCCTTTCATGTCTGTGTCTCCCTTCTTTGGACATGCTCCAGATTGTAAATATCCCTGTAGATGCGAGGTTCCAAGAAGTGGCCACAGTGCTCTGAGTGTTTTCCAAGAAGGGTGGATGGAAATGAGACCATTATCTCACTGTTCTGGTGCCACTGTCCTCTGTGATGTAATGACCCTTCTTGGCAGTTCACACTGACCTTGTAGCAAATTCCTTTGCCCAACTAAGCTCTTAGATCTGGTCACGCCTACTAGTTTTGCCTTCCTCCCAGGCATGCTGCAATGCCAAGTATCCCTCATCCAGGGATATTTGCTTTTTTTGAACCTTCATCCTCTTCCTGACACAATCCTCTTCCAGTTTTGCACTTTTTCCTTGTGATTTCTTGTCCCTCTTTCCT
>NW_027187321.1:0-59877 GCF_028583685.1 Petaurus breviceps papuanus | reverse complement strand
AGAGAGAAGTGAAACTATTTGTAAGGCATTGCTCTAGGTACTGGAGACTCAATGACAAAACAGAATAAAAAATAATCCCTGGTTTGAGCAGGTCATAGAATATGCCCCCAAATAATTATTTCTATGGCAATTAAAGAGGAAGAAATGGCTGAGGCTAGCCGATAACTATGGTATCTTGGAAGAAGTGATGGTTGCACTCAGCTTAGAAGGAAAGGAAGGACCTCAAGAAGTCAAGATGTGAAAATGATGCATTCCAGGCTGAGAGGCAGGTTGTGTCAATTAATGGAGGTAGGAGATAGAATGTCAGTTTAGGGAACAGCCAGGAAGCCAGTCTAGGTGGAAAACACTTTGTTTGACAATCATTGATTTTAAATGAGCTTAGGAGGGTAGTTTGGAGACAAACTGCAGAGAGTATTAAATACCAGACCATGATAGCTGGGTCAATTCCATTCAGCAAAGATCTCATAAGTCCCTTCAATGCATGAGGAGGCCTGATGTGAGGTACTGAGGATACAGAGTTAAAACCAACCAACTGACCAAAAAGTCTTTGTGCTCAAGAAACTTATATTTATGCAATATGTAGAAACCTAAATAGGGAGGAGTGGCAGGATTTAGTGGGCTTCAAAGCCAATAGGAGTCAATGATATGACCTGACAGTCAATACTTCATGGAATTCTGGACTGCCTTAGGAAAGGTCAAGTGGAAGAGATTCCAGGAAATAGAAAGTGACAGTCACACTGGGCTCTATCTAGGTTGGATCCCATCTGAACCATTCTGTTCATTTGGGGGCACCATGTTTTATAAAGGCATTGATAACCTAGATAACTCCATTGATGAACAGCCACTAGGACGAAAGGTCTTGAATTCATTCCATGTGAGGATCCTTTGAAGAATATAAGGATGAGAAGTGAAGGCTCAGCTGGTACATGATAATTTGAGGAGGGAGAGAATGCTAAAAAAAAAAGGGAAGGGATCAGGACAGGCTTCAGTAGCAGATGCCAAATAAATCGTGACTTGATGGAAACTAAGGATTCTACAAAGAAGAGGTAAGGAAGATGCCCATTACAGGATGGAAGACATTTGGGGTAAAAACATAGTGGTGGAAGATGTAATGTTGTGTCTGGGGTATAACAAGCAGTACATTTTATGAGAACATAGAGGGAAAATAATGTGTGCTATGCTGGAAAGGATAGACCAGAGACTTTAAATATCAAACAAAGGAGCTGGTGTTTCCTTATTCCTTCCATGTGAGCCCTCTCCTCCGTTTACCAGCAGTTTTGACAAACTGTTTTGTACATCTCATAATTGATAATCTATTTATATTCAGAGAAAGACCAGCTCCTACAGGGAGATTGTCAAGAAGGTTTTTCTTTGAAAAAAAAGTTGGGAAATGCATTGTCTTGTTGTCATTTCTTTTCTTTTAAATCCAGCATTTAATAGCTAGTCCATGAGAACAATTATTGAAAATTGGGATGAGATTTGAGCAAACTAGAGTAATATTTGAAAGAAAAAAAGCAACTTGTGTAGTTAATTCAATTCAGTCCAATTCAACAAGCACTAATTCCTCAGTACTTGTATTTGCTAGGCACCATGCCAGGCAATGGACATAGAAATATTAAAATAAACAAGCAAAAATAAGGCCTCAGTGAGCTGAAAGAAATAAAATTAAAGCTAATTATTGGCTCCTACCATGATATTTTATTTTTCAGCAATTTTTAAAAAAACTTCCAGGGTGGAGGGGCTGGAATTCTCAACAGATCTAAGTTCAAATCCTGTGTCAGAAACTTGTTAGTTTTGACCTGTGACTAGTCACCTCATTTCTCTGGGCCTCCGGTGTATTATCTGTTAAATAAGGTTGAGGAACTTGATAACCATTTAAGGTTCCTTCCAACTCTAAAGCTACAATCATATCATCCTCCAACCAAACCAAGTGGACAATACAGGCAGTAAGTATTGTGTAAGGTCAAAGTGTCTGTGGATGGTTAACTTGACATGAGGGCATCATTAATGTGTGTCTTCACTCCATCAGTACAAGTCACAAGCCAATCAGACCTGCCCATCCTGGATGATTCTTGTTCCATGTTTTCTTATAGATACTTCATGGAGGATATGCCCGGTGTGCTAGAGATTTTCCTCTAGGTCTTTCACTTCACACAACTCTGGACTTGACCTGTCAAATTCCAGGACTGTGTGAGCCTGGGCAAGTCACTTACTGTATTTGCCTCAATTTCCTCATCTGTAAAATTATCTGGAGAAATAAATGACAAATCACTTTAAAGTCTTTTTCAAGAATACCCCAAAGGAAGTCACATAGAGTGGGGCACTAATGAACAATTGAACGACAATAAAGACACATAGAAATTAAAGTGTGTGGCCAAAAACCTATAAGAATCTGGAGGAAGTCCACCGATCCATCTACTTCCATGTTGCCACTATGCAATTACCAGGGGAGCGAAATGCATGAAATATGCAAGCTAGGAGAAAACTGGGACACATCTAGCAGGCATGTGAGCCTTCAGCAGCGGAACGCCAAATGGGAGTCAATAAAGTAGTGTTGTTTTGAAGAGCCGATGGGCTGGTGCCTGTTTATATTAAAAGAGACCTCACCTTCAGAAGCCTGGGAGAGACCCATGGACTATACTTAGTGGATCAATCCTTTATTAATTCACCATGTCATTTTTGTTCCCTGCAATTCTGAAGGGATCTGGAGAAAACAGAGGGGCACAAAGAGGTTGGACCACATGGCTTCAGAAGTACCTCTCCAATTCTATTATTCTAGGATTCTGCATTTGAAATTTAATTTATTTTTCCTAGAGAGAAAGAAGGCCAAATCCAAGTGAGAATAGCAACTCTTTCACCCCAAGAAGGAAGATAGGAGAGAGAAAAAAAGTGTGTGTTTGTGTGTGTGTGTGTGCGTGTGTGTTTTAAGTGCCAGGAGAAAAAGGAAACCGAAACAATATTTTGGGGGGGAACATTCCAGCTAGAATCTCTCACCATGTGAAATTACATTTGGCAGGGAGCCTGTATAGACACTCGAGGATTCTTAGGCCTTTGAATGTCTCTGGGTTACTCAATCTAAAACCAAACTCTGCTGAATACGTATCTTATAACAGCTTTTGATGTCTTTCAAAGTTCTCCTTCTTACTGTGAGTACAAATGATACTTTTGAGAAACTCGCCCAACAACTCAACAAATACCGATCAAGCTCCTACTTTGTGCAAGGCTTCCTAGGACTCTCTGGGGATAAATATCCAAAAATGGAAAAAATATTCCCTTCCCTCAAAGGGAATAGGGGCTGGGGAAATAGGACAGGCCTTTTTCATACTGCAGGAACAGAAGAAAATCATAGAGAAAAGGAGCAAGTTGAGAGGCATTTGGCCAGAGAGAAAGAGGTGGGCCATTGTTAACAGACCTGGCGGTCAGAGCAGCCCTGTAGTGATGACAGTGCTGCTCAGTGGTCACAGCATTAGCCACCACTCAGGTCAAGTCAAAAGATCAAGCACCTTAATGCCAAGTCAAAGGTGGAGTCTGTGACTGCAATGTCATCAATGTCATCAGCTCCAAAACAAAACAGGGAGGAAGATGCTATAGGTATAATGACCCTCACTTACAAAAAGAAAAGAAGCTAATTGAGGTTCCATTTCTTATTCCAGCCTCACCCAGCTGGTAAGAGTTTAATGTGGGAAAAGCAAAATAGCCTGACTAAAGGGAGCACTTGACAAACTCGTCTTTGTCCTCACAACCCTGTTAGATGATAACTCATATCATCCCCATTTTAAAGAGGAAACCAAGAATTGTTTTGGAACTTTCCTATGGTTACCCAGAGAAGTGTAAGAGAAAAGATTAGTATGCAATTTTTCTTTTTCCATGCCACTCACAGTGACTTATATGTGTGTCTGTTTGCATGTATGTAAACACATATGTAAATAAATTTACAATTGTGTGCATATGCATTTACTCACTTATAATCCATATTTTTTTTTCTTTACAGTTTCTTAATCGCCTGTAGTGTTATGCAGTCAAGTTTGTATTGGTAAATGTTTAACAACAAGCTCTCAGAAGTAGGGGAGAGGTATACACAACATAGTTTTAAGTTTAATCTGAATTTATTAATATTGCTCCACTTTGTAAAGTCTAGACGATCCGCAAAACAATAATTCAAGGCCTGATTTGCAACCTTTGCTGATTTCTGCGGAGTAGATACTCCATGGAAAGTTTAACAACCAGCTCTCAAGAGCTAGTTCAAGCCGAATCCAGCACACCACTAAGAGAAGTGGAAAGAACAGTGGGTTTAAAATCAGAGTTCAAATCTCAGCTTTGCTACTTACCGTCTGACTCTGGACAGATCAATTAACCTTATTGTGTCTTGATCCCTCATCTGTGAAACAGGAACTTATCTATAAAGCCTGTAATGTCCTTTTCATCTCTCAATCTATGAGTCCTATTTCTTTTCCTTTCTTTTCCTAATTTGTAAGATCTGATTTTGGATTCGAGCATTTGGGGGTTTTTAATTTTTTTTGACTCAATAATATTTTCTTTCCTCTAATTACATATAACAACAATTTTTAACATTCGTCAGTTTTTTTTTCAACTTTCGAGTTCCAAATTCTCTCCCCCCTTCCATTATCTCTCCCTTGCCAGAGAAAGTAAACAATCTGATATAGGCTATATGTGTATAATCACGTTAAGCATTTCCATATTAGTTGCTCTGTGCAAGAAGATTCAAAGGAAAGAAACAATGAAAGACAATGTTTGCTTTAGTCAATATTCAGACAGCATCACTTTGTTCTCTGGAGGCAGATTGCATTTTTCATCATGAGTCCTTTGGGATTTTCTTAGATCCTTGTGTCACTGAGAAGAACTAAGTCATTGCCAGTTCTTCATCATACAATGTTTCTGTTACTGTGTACAATGTTCTCCTAGTCCTGCTCACTTCACTTTGTATCAGTTTCTGTTAGTCTTTCTAGACTTTTCTGAAATCTTCCTGCTTATCATTTCTTATAGCACAATAGTTTTTCATCACAATAACATACTGCAACTTGTTTAGTCATTCCCCAATTGTTGGGCATCCCTTCAATGTTCAGTTCCTCGCCACCACAAAGAAGACAGTGGTCCTTTTTCCCTATTTGGATTTTGGGGATGCAGACCTGGTGGTGGTATAGCTGGGTGAGTTCAGTTTTACAGCCCTTTGGTTATAGTTCCAAATTTCTCTCCAGAATGATTGGATCAGTTCCCAACTGCAACAGCAGTGTATTAGTGTTCCATTTTCCCCACATCTGGGCTGGGGGCTGAGGTGGGGTGGATTTGGGTATGCTTTTATTTGTTTTGGTCTTGCTACAGTCAGTGAAGCATTGAGAATTTACTGAGCACTTTGCATGGGCCATGCACTCTGCTAAGCACCTGGGATACCAAAGAGATAAAATGAGTCTTTGCCCTCAAGGAGTTTACATTCTAACTGGAGATACTATGTGTATATAATTAGGTATATACAGAATACTTAGGAGTTTCTAGGGGTAAATAAAACTAATCACAGCTCATATTTATAGAATGCTTTTAAGTTATATAAGGTATACCTTCTGTAAACTCTTTTGATTTTCACAATAACCGTATGAGGTAGATGACATTATGCTTCCCATTGCACAGATTATAAAACTTTGGGTTAGAAAAATTGAAAAGCCAATTAACCAGTCAGAGCTGAAAAGCTTTGGAGACAGGGTGTCCACAGTGAAGACTTTATCATTAACCTTCTCCTAGTACATATGCTTCATGCTGGTAATATATTTCTTTCTGGCAGCTTGGACTGAATCACTGATTTGCTGACCACTGTAGATCTTATTATATTTTGGGATGCATATGGAATGGTCATTTTCCTTATGCCCCAGCTCCTTGGCAAGGATAAAAACCATACTTTTCTTCTGAATGTGGGAGGTATAAAACATCATGAAACTACTACTTTGATCACATGCCATAAAGAGGTTTAATTTTAATTTGATTGAAGTACCATGAGTAATGGCCATCATAGGCAAGAAGAGACAGTCATAAGGACTATGTTGGCATGGTCTGCAGTGTTTTCCAATCTACCCTGCTGCCTTTTCAGACTAAGAATAAAGAATCCTGTGTCCTGTGTGTCATGGAGGTCAGAGGGACATTGGTCTACAAAGCCACCTCTACCTCATTCAGACCTCAGAGTATCCCTGCTTCCTCTCACTGGTACAGCTTAGTCTAGGGAGGCCTTCCCAATATTCAGCAGTATAGTGAGAAGGTGAGCCCATCTGGCTGCAGCTCCCATGCTGTACGCTGAGCAATTCAAGGAAAGTCACATCTCAGCAGAGAGTAAAATGAGGCAGATGTTGTCAGCCAGGGACATATTTGATACCTTCTGTGTTACAGCGATATTTCTATTGGAGGATACATTCATTGAGAAATAAAGCAATGTTAAAAAAAAAAAAAAGCAAAAAGTGCAAGAAAAATATATTATCTCCAAGAAATGTTTTCATCAAAATACACATGACCATACTTCCTCTTTTTAGGGCAGATTACAAAACGGTTAAAAAAAGAAACTACCACAGCTTTTCTAAAAGAAACCTCAGTGCAAATATATAGGTAGTCCTGATAAAATATGTCTGATCATTTTTGTCAAGTATGTGGAAGTAAGATTGGGTGGGACCATAGTATGATCTCATCAGATGGAGAAGACATGTGGTGATTTTATCAAAAGCTGTTTCTTCTGATTGGATAGCACTACCCTCTAGTGGAAGAAAAGACAAAAAGAGAAAAATAGCTTTATCAAGAAGAGCTTTGCCATCACTCTCTGCATTCAAGAAAAGAATTTGAAAAGAGGATTCTGGGAAGACCATGAAGTAGATCAGATAATTTCAAGTCTCAAGATTTCCCCCCACAAAAGAGATAAAATAGCACCTTAGGGCAAACAAAGTGCAAGTAAAAATAAATAAGAATAGGGGTACAGCAGGGGTCTTCCTGGGACAATTTGAGATCAGAAGAAAACTTCCAAGACTAGGTTTTATCCAGGTGAAGAGTAAACACTTCCAAGCTAGGGTCTCCTTTAACAACAAACTGCAAGAAGCCCTCAGGTTAGTTGGTTTGAGAGGCTGCCTTGGCCCCAGCCACAGGAACACCAACCCCCACCACCACCACCACCACCATAGTGAGGGGAGTTGGGCCTTTGAGCCCATAAAGGTCAAGGGAACCTCTGCTGACAAGGAATGCCAGATGCAGCTGTGCTGCATGGGGGAAGGGGAGGAAGGGGTCAGCACACTTCTGGTAAGTGTAGAACCCGGAGGACAGAAAGCTCCTCGGATGGGACACTTACAGGAGGTTGGAAGTTTTACTTTGCTTCCAGGCTGGAGGGAAGAACTGAAGATCTGGGGCAAGAGGCATCATCTCCCACACCCCAGGGCTAGAAGGAAATACAAAAATTAAGCTATTGACACAAAATGTTCACAGACAAAGGAAAAAGAATACAACAATAGAAAGCTATTATGGGAGTAGAGAAGATAGGAGTTCATTTTAAGGAGAGGATGTTGAAGTAAAGAAACTTCCTTCTACCCCAGAGAGTATTGTCAAAGGGTCACCTCCCCAAAAAGAATACATAGAAGATGAATTTAAAAGACTTTAAAAATCAAATGACAGAGATGGAGGAAAAACTAAAAAAAAAAAATAAGAATACGAATAATCCAAGAAAAACAAGATTATGAAAGAAAAGTCAATGAATTAGAAAAGGAGATACACAATCTCAAGGAAGAAAATGACACCTTGAAAATTAGAATTGGGCAAGGCAAAAGTAATGGGAATGTAAATTTATGTTGTTGCCATCTTTTTTTTTTAAGCAATCAGGGTTAAGTAACTTGCTCAAGGTTACACAGTCAGGTGTTTCTGGGTGGGTGCTAAGTGTCTGAGCACAGATTTGATCCCCAGGTCATCCTGACACTGGAGCTACTCACTGTGCTACCTGGCTGCCCCTGTTGCCATATTTCTAAGATTGTATTGTGTAAGATCTTCCCTGCCCCTAGGCCCTTTGATAGGCTTAAGTGCACCTGTGGTGGGAGGTTGTTTTTCAGGAGATACTTTGTGATTGGGCAGTGGGTCAAGAGGATTGTTACATTCTCTGACCGCAGAGAAAGCTATATAAATCCTGATGTGAGGCTTTGTTTGGGGGCTCACTTTGAGAGGTATTGTGTAATTTGACCAGATGAGATACTGGGCATCCTTTGAGAGTCCCCTGGCTTTGAAAACCCAGATGTTGATGTTTCCCTCTCTGGTAACTGACTAGATATGGATGTAATGGTTGGACAGTTGGAGGCCTGTCTGCTTGACCTATTTGTTTCTCTGTCTTCTTGTAATTTCTGCTTGTAACCTCTAGTTCAGGGTACTGACTTTTCCCCCTGAACTAGGTAAATGATATGTTTGATTGATTAAAAGATTGTTAACCCATTTTGAGTTGCTTTCCTTTAGAAAACCAGATCTAGAAACCTGTGCTGGCAGCCACCCTGGGGATACTTGGGTGCTTGCTGCTACAGCAAAGCCAGGAAAATTATAATAGATCAAGGAATAATTAGGCAAAATATGAATAATGAAAAGAAATATAAGAGAAAGTGAAACATCTTATAAAAAAAACAGCAGATCTGGGGAACAGATCAAGAAGAGAAAGCATAAAAATAATTGGACTAACTGAAAGCTATGATCAAGAGAAGAATCTTGATACAATAATACAAGAAATAAAGAATATTGTCCTGAAGCATTAGAACAGGACAAGAAAGGAGAAATAGGAAAAAAAAGGGACAGCTAGGTGGTGCAGTGAATAGAGCACTGACCCTGGAGTCAGGAGGACCTGAGTTCAAATCCAGCCTCAGGCACTTAGCAAACTTACTAGACATGTGACTTTGGGCCAGTCACTTAAGGCCAATTTCCTGGCCCTCCCCCCTCCAAAAAGCAAAAAAAAAAAAAAAAATAGAAAATGATCCATCCACTCAAAAGATAACCTATGAGGAAAACTCATGGGAATGATATAGTCAAATCCTGAAAGTCCCAGCTCAAGGATAAAATATTTAAAACAACAAAAGTAAAACAATTTAAATATGATGGGGCCACAGTTAGAATCACACAACACCTACTAGTGGAGAAATTAAAGGACTGCAGGTTTTGGAATACTATATATCAAAAAGCAAAAGAACTGGGGCTTTGGCAGGAAATGTCACACCCAGCAAAGTTAAGGATAATTCTGAATTTAAAAAAAAGTAGATTTGATCAATGGTCATACTTTCAAGACTTTGTTTAAAAAAATGAATTTAATAGAATATTTGACATATAAGGACCTAGAGAAACTGGTTATAAAGGATTCAGTAAGGACAGACCATTTACTTTATATATATAATGCAAAACACATGTCTAAGATTCCTATTAATAACTGGGTAGCTCATAAGAAAGATTGGGGTAAACCTGAACATGATATGAATTGAAAAACTGAAACCTTTTAGGAACAACTAAAAAGAGTAATTGTTTTATGCAAATGAGGTTTGAGAAAAAGAATCAATAAAGAGGAATTACATGAGGAGCAGGGCTAGTAGTTGTGGTAACCTACCTTCATCAGGAATGGGTTTAAGAGGGGGCAACATATAATTCTTCTAAGTTCAGAAGAAATAATAGAGTAAGGAAGGGGTGGCCAGGTAGCACAGCGAGTAAGAGCACCGGCCCCAGTGTTGGGAGAACCTGGGGATTGAATCCGGGTTCATAAACTTAGCACCCACCCAGAAACACCTGTCTGTGTAACCTTGAGCAAGTTACTTAACCCCAATTGCTTAGGGGCGGCCAGGTGGCTCAGTGAGTAAGAGCATCAGTTCTAGTGTTGGGATGACCTGGGGATCAAATCCGGGCTCAGATACTTAGCACCACACCCAGAAATAACTGGCCATGTAATCTCGAGCAAGTTACTTAACCACGATTGCTTTAAAAAAAAATAATAGAGTAAGGGGATAGGAAGGGTGGAGAAGACAAGGGAGGCATCTTTACAGGGGAGGGTGAGGGGATAAGTTAAAGGAGGTGTTCTAGAGAAGGGTGTTTAGCTAGATGGAAATGGGACAATAGGGGAAGGATTCTTGGAGGCGGGTATGTAAGTAATAGGAGGATAAAGTAGTGGGTAGAAGAAAAGTAGTGAAGGCAGGAGGAATAGGAAACAAGAGACACGCCCATACATAAAAACAAAGATCAGGAGTAGAACTTCATTGGGAAAGTATATATCTATATATGTCTGTATATATATATATATATATATATATATATATATATATATATATATATGTGTGTGTGTGTGTGTGTGTGTGTGTGTGTGTGTGTGTGTGTGTGCGTGTGTGCATATATACATATACAGCTATAGAGAGCTATATCTGCACTTAATTTTCACCTTCGGGGGTGGGGGGAAGGAAAAAAAGAACAAAATAAAATGTATACAGAAGAGAACAAAAGAAAGCTGGCAGGCAAAGATGGACAGCTCTCAAGTCAGCATGTAATATTTATTGTACAGGTTTTCTTGAAATGAAAATGTATTGCTACAGATTTTGCATCCTCTTATGTTCTGCTATGCATATGGAATGCTTTGCGGGCAGCTAGGTGGCACAGTGAATACAGTACCAGCCCTGGAGTCAGGAGAATCTGAGTTAGAATCTGATCTCAGGCACTTGACACTAGCTGTGTGACCTTGGGCAAGTCACTTAACCTATATTGCCTCACTTCCCCCCTCAAGGAAAAAAAAAACATTTATACAAAAATGTTTTCCTTGCCACTTTCACCAAATATTCCTGGGCTGCTGTCAGAACCAGGCATGGGTTCCACATGCACATTGTAATCTAGTCACTTTCCATTGTCTGAAATGACAGAATCCAGAAGAAAATGAGTAGCTCACTGGACATCTTAAGGCCAATCAGAGATCACAACCCCTTAAGGAGTGCCTGCTCAGTGTGTCATAAAAGAAAAATATGACTATAATAACAATTCTGAATTACTAACTCATCTTGTCAAGTACAGAAAATAAAGAGGCAAAAGCCCATCCTTTAATGAGTTCCCACTATTTATGGCCTCAGCTTGGTGAATAATTAACTGGCATGATGGAATTATTTTTTTTAAGTCTATTGTGCATTCAACTGAGAATTGAATCCAGAGAAATTATCCCCCTCCCTCAGAAGCAAGTGAGGCAGTTTTTTTTTTCTGATAATGTTTCAGTGATGGGGGATTTCTGTGATCTCGTCATTGTGGGTTTTCCCTTCAGTAATGCAGTCTCTTCATCCTTGTCCATCCTTGGAGACTCTGATCTCTGTCCTTCCATAAACTTGTGACAATTGATTCACTCTACTAGCTTAGTTGATGAGCCTAAATATTTTTTCTCTCTTTTTTTTAGAGAATATTATTTTCAAAAGGGGGAAAACCTGAAATATTCAGAGTTCAAATTCCCCTGCAATTTATATTATGATGAACTGACAAGGTTCCTTTGTTTCTTCAGGATTTCATTCTTCTTATAACCTTCGATCCATTTTCTTCTTCTTGCAGACATTTATGTTGTCGAGTATTCTCCATCTGTTCTCCCAAAGTCAATATAAGACTTCTTCTGGCTTTCTCTCCTTGATCACAAACTCTCAGAAAGAGTGGTGACTTCCCCCCAAAGTTCCCATGATCCCTCATCCCAGAATGCCATTTCTCTCAGAGAGAATCAAAACTGGGATAAACCCCATACTTGATACTTGCTCTGCCTTGTGAAGGATGAAATCATCACTAAGACAAGAAGTTATCAGCACCCCTGCTTTTGATGCAGAGATAATTCTAGCAGGTATCTAGGACATCCAGATAGAAATTCTAAGATTTGTGCCAAGTTGATGACCTGTTTTCCCCAATCCTCCTTGCTTTTATTTGGCTTGCAGTACAGCTATAGTATAACCTGATAATAAAATCACTATTTTTTCCTTCCATGAATATTCATTCCTATGTACTCCACCAGGGATCCCCCTCCCATGGATCTTAGATTTCCACTTATGAACATACATATTTCAGATGCAGTGATACTCTCCCACCATTTGACTTGCCCCTTTGTTACTTAAATAAAGTGTACTCATTCAGGATTACATGGCCGTCATCGGTTTCATCCCATCAAAGCTCAATGCCTGGTATATATGAGGCCAATTTTTTTTTGTGTTAGGAACTCCTCTTCTTCCTAGCTCCTTCATCTGGTTATAGATGTTTGATCTGAACTACATAAAATGAGGTCTGGTTTCCAAGAATCAGGAGTTCATTGACCTGTTTCCAGGTTGGACACTACATGGTGCATTGTGTTCGATTTTGGGTACCATTGTTAAAAAGGACGTTGATGAGGAAGAGAAGGGCTTCTTCACCTTTTGTGTGTTATGAACCCCACAGTTATCCAGTGAAGTTATGCACCACTTCTCAGAATAGTGGTTGTAAGTGCATAAAAAATCACAAGATTAATATATATATATATATATATATATTATCAATATTCCTATTTTTAAGTTCACAATTCCCAGGTTATAAACTGCTGAATGTAGCTACAAGGACGATGATCCCAAGATTGCTGAAGGGCCTTGAGTTCAGGACATATGAGTATTGGTTGAAGAAACTGAACATCTTTAGCCTGGAAAAGAATGATGTGATGACTTTGTCCAAGTGTTTGAAGGACTGTCCTATAGAAAAGTGATTAGAATTAGTAGGATTTGGAAAGAAGAAAATTTAAGCTTGAAGTCAAGCTTGCCATCTATTCAAACAACTCTGGAGTGGAATGGGCTGCTTTGAAAGGGAGTACATTTCCCCTCTTTGGAAGTCATTCTGCAAAGGCTCAATGACCATTTTTAGGTATGATCAAAAGACAGGATTCCTTTTTCAGTTTCAGGCTAGACAGCCATTGTAGTCTCCTGTAACATCTCTGATTCTGGAATTCAGTGAAAGGACTGAGAGTGCTTGTGCTTATGAGTTCCTGTGCTCAGGATGACATTAACATTTCCTGCTTCATATAATCCAGAATCTCAGGGTTTGAAGGAACTTTAGAACCCACAATAAGGGCAGTCATCTAACCTTTATCTGAAGAACTTCAGTCCCTTCAAGGCAACCAATTCCATTTCTTACTTGCTTGGTAGGGAAGCTCTTAGAGTTACCTGGGACACTGACAAATTAAGTGACTTGTTCTGATTCACATAATATATGGAAGAAGTGTAATTTAAACTCAGATCTGCCTGGCTTTAAAATTACCTCTCAGCAGCAGCCAGGTGGCACAGTGAGTAAGAGTGCCAGTCCTGTTGTCTGGAGACCCAGGATCAGTTCCAGCCTCAGATATTTGGCACCCACACAAAATAACTGGCTGTGTAACCTTGAGCAAGTTACTTAACCCCAATTGCTTAAAAAAAGAAAGAAATTACCTCTCTATTTCCTACATCATACTTCCTCTAGTCAAAATAGCTATAAGGGACAAGGTGGGGAGCTGGGGGGAAATTCCTTTTACTTTTCCATGGGGTTATCTATAGTTCTGGCCTATTGTGCCTTACTGAAATGGGTGAGTTCCTTCAGCTTTGCTTTTCAGAAGTCTAGTGCATTGTAAACATAAAAGGGACCTATGTCTAACAGCAGGTCAATGGTTATACTGACCCCTTTGTGGAAAGGAGTTTATAGTCACTTAATTAGTGTTTCTTCACTTTGCATTGTCCATGAAATTGTTTAATCAGAGCAAATACCAAAGACTCTGTAGGATCATGGGTAGAACATCAAATAAGAAAAGGTGAGTCCAAAGGCCTTGATAAGCAATTAAAAATTAGCCTTGGGTCAAAATGCCCTTGATGTCTGACGAACTTCCAACATTGAGTGTAAGAAACAATTATTAAAAGCAATTTACTAGAGTATAAATCAAATCTTTGAAAGGTTTAATAGTCTAAGGACATTTTTTTTATTCTTAACACAAAAGGGTTAGACAATCAATGGTGGAGGGTCTATGTAGTTTGGTAAGAATTTAGATATCAGGAGCATGGGGTTTTAGGTCTGATTTCAACACTAACATTACATACTTCCCAAAGACTCATTTTTCTGATGTGCCAGGCAATAAAATCTGGTCTAATTGTACCATAACATATCCATGTTAAATCTAGAATCACAGAACATGGAAGGGGGCTCAAAGGCAGTATGGTGTAATGCATATATACCTGAAGAAGAATGCCTTTAATAGCAGACCTAAGGAGTGGTTGCATGACTCTCCTTTAGCCTGGTCTGCATATTTCCAGTGGTTGGCCCTTGTGTCCCAAATACTCTTCCTTATTAACTCTTTGTCTTAGAATCTCTAGCTTTCTTCCCTACTCAACTCAAAGCTACCCTTTCTAGAAGACCTTTCTCAATTTCATTAGCTTCCCAAACCAGGGGTGGAGAATCTGCAGCCTCAAGGCCACATGCAGCCTTTTAACTGAACCCAAACTTCACAGAACAAACACCTTAAATAAAAGGATTTGTTCTGTAAAACTTGTTCTCAGTCAAAAGGCCACACCCAAGGACCTAGAAGGTCACATGTGTCCTCCAGGCCACAGATTTCCCTCCCCTGGAAACCTTTCCATCCAAGATTACCTTCTATCTACTCTATACATCTGGAATATACCATTTTAAATGTACTTGCTGTCTCCTTGATTAGAATGCAATGTTCTTAAGAACTGGACCATTTTCTCTTTGAATTCCCAACACGTAGCAGAGTCTCTGCTGTATAGGAAGTACTTAATAAATGCTTGTTATTTGACTAATTGAATGCTCTTGTGTATTCCACATACCCATATATGGACATATTCTCTCTTCCTGGTGTTCCTTGAGGGCAGGGGTAGCCTTTTCTATGTCTTGGGTATCTTAGGGGCTTGGCACCATGCCTAAAATGCAGTAAGTTCTTATTAATGCCTGTTGATTTATTTATTGATCAATGAACACCTCTCTCTTTTTTGTGTGAGAGTCTCGCAATAAAATAATTTCCTATTCCACCAAAACAAATGAGGAGCAGGTTTTTCTCCAGTTGTTGATATTTTAATCACCGGTCTCCTAGTTTAGCCCTTTATTTATTTTTTTTTTAAAGCAATTAGGGTTAAGTAACTTGCTCAAGGTTACACGGCCAGTTATTTCTGGGTGTGGTGCTGAGTATCTGAGCCCGGATTTGATCCAGGTCATCCCGACACTGGAGCCGGTGCTCTTACTCGCTGAGCCACCTGGCCTCCCCTTAGCCCTTTATTTTTAAATAGATGTTCAAAGTCCTTTAGTGACTTAAAACTCTTAAGTCATATGACTGGGAGCATCTTAGGAAGTCTTTGTCAGAAGCTTCTGTATGCTTTATTTTCCCGGGGAATGGCTGTTTAGAAGCTGATTACCTTATACTGCTGTCTCAAACATTAAAATTGTATGGAGTATCTGGCCACATCCTCTTGGGTCCCAAACTGATGTGAGAATAATGGAATTGAGTACAAAGGACTGACAGGGGCAAATGGCTTCTGTAATCCAAAGAGGGTGAATTGGTAGAGGCCGATTCCTCTCTGACCTGGTTTATACTCAGCTACCCATTTTCTTTTGCAGGATATGAACGATTATCCTCCTGTGTTTTCCAAGCGCCTCTACAAAGGGATAGTTGCTCCAGACGCAGTTAAGGGCACGTTGATCACTACTGTTTTTGCTGAAGATGCTGATCCTCCAGTAAGTTGAGCTAAAATTCCCAATTACCCAAAGAAAAGCTTGAACTTGATAAGTGTTCCTATGTCCATGGAATAACCTAGGTGCTGAATATGGGTTTGAGCTCTCAGCCTTGCTACATTTTGTATGCTAATGATCTATGCCATGCCTTGTCCCACGGGGTCAGGTGATTACTCTAAGGAAAATTTACGTTGCCTATTGTCTATGGATTGTAAAGTTTCAGATTATACTCCTTAAATAACTCTGAAAGGAGGAAGAATCCACCTGAATTTGCTTTGCCTTCAGGTTCCAGTTTGTGGATTTCTAAAAGAGAGACTATGTTTGATTGACAGGATCCCAGACTTTCAAAGGGGGAGGAGAGTGAAGAAGCCATCAAGGCCTATTTGTCCCTGAAAAAGAATTTTCTCTGCATCTTCCATGTCCAGACCTTACCCAGCCTTTGCTTAAAGAGTTCCAAAAGGTGGCAAGTCACCTCCTCCTGAGATGCTGTTGAATAGCACTCATTATTTTGCAGTTGGTTGTCTTTTCTTGCCTCAAGCCTAAATTGGCTTCTTTGACCCTTAGACCCATTGCTCCTGGGATTGTTCAAGAGGAAGCCAATGATATCTTTCTTTCTTAAAATAGATCTTTCATAAAGTAGTCTTCCTAATACTTAAAAATACCTATCATATGCCTATTAAGCCTTCTCTTCTCCAACCTAAACAGGATCATTTATTCCAGCCCACCTTTATAGGGCCCAAACCCATCAACCTAGTTACTCTCCTCAGGGTGCACCCACATCATTAGTATCCTTCCAAATCTGTCACACCCAGAGCTGATTATAATTCACAGATATTGTCTGCCTTGAGCATGGTACATTAAAACTATCTTCCCAGTCCCAGACAGGGTTATTCATATATTGCACCTGACGAACACATTGATTTTCTTGAATGTCCTGCTCAACTGGTGCTTCTATTGAATAGACATATCTGGGCCTCTTCAGCAAACCCTGAATTCTTTTTAGAAGTCAGACACATAGCTGTCACCCAAAATGCTACTGTAATAACAATCAAGTTTAGAAAGCCCCTTATGAGATAAAGAGATAGGGAATAGAATTGTAAGTTATTAACATAGGAACTTGTAGACAAAAAATTTCCTAATGCAGGTCGATAATTTCTTTGCAATTTATAGAGTTAGAATTGCCTATAGCATCAAGAGGGTAAGTGTTTTGTCCAGGTCATACAGTGTATGTCAAAGTGGCTTTCTGTCCACCTCCATCAGATTGTAAACTTCTTGATCCAGGGACTGTTTTTGTCTTTCTTCTTCTTTATCCCCAGCAGTGCCTGCTAGTAGGTGCTTAATAATTGCTTGTTAACTGTCTCTCTAATTAGAGATAATAGTAGGCCATGGTACTGTAGACCATACTATGACTATACTTACTTTATATAAAGACTTTGAAGTATGTTGTAGATAGTCTTTTAGTCTCAGAAAACCCAAGGGATGTAAGTAGGGGAAGAAAGTTTACTTAAGTATAAAGAAGGTATTAGTGACTACTCTGGGAAGAGGATGAGATTTTCTGGATATATATCCCTTCCAATCTCTTGTCACTATATAAAGAAAATGAGACAAAATAGAAAAAAAAATGACAAAAAGAACAAAAGCCAGGAAAGTTGAAAAATTTACTTTAAAAATTCAGTTTCCTATTCCTTGCTTAGCCTGCATATAATTTACTTAAAGGAAGTATTGAGAAATTAAATCAGTACCATTTGAACTTAAGAGCTTTCATCCTGATAACCCAATAGAAAACAAGGAAATGAAAGCTGATAAACTGAGTGAAAACAATTAGTAATTTTCGAGTGTAATTTTAAAAATTCTCTGAAATGAGACAATGCTATGTGATATAGTAGAAAGAGGGCCAAATCTTGAAGTTCATGAAGCTAAGTTCGAATCCCATGTGGGGCACTCAACCACCTGGAGTCAGAGGGCATCTCAGATGATAAATAGCTATATGACTTTGGGCAAGTCACTTAACCTTCACAGGCCTCATTTTCCTCATATAGAAAAAGAAGGGCTTAGACTGGATGGTTTCTGAGATCCTAAAACAGTTCTAAAACTCTGGTTTTATTTATCAATTATCTAGTTGACAAGCAATTATTAAATGTTCCTTATGTTCCAAACTCTGTGATCTAAGTCATAGGTACAAAGAAAAATAAGCTCAGGTCCTCAGGGAGTCTATACTCTAATTGGGGAAACATCTGCATAAAAAGAGAATTTAGCCAGTATACTCACAGCAGATGGATGATAATTTTAATGAGGAAGGTACCAGAATCTGCAAACAGTAAGAATAACTTCCTGCATAAGGCATGATTTTAGCTAAATGTTGAGATTCCTGAAAGTCTAGCAGGAAGAAGGGAGGTAGGAGCTTTGATGCAAAGTGCTGTAAATAAAAGCTGGAGGGCTGTGCTTGAAGATTAGCAAGTAGGACAGTTTAACTCCAGGGGTGGCTGAACCAAAGGTCTCAAGGGCACTTGTGACCCTCTAGGTCCTTGGGTGCAACCTTTTCACTGAGTCCAACTTTTACTGAAAAAAAAATCCTTTTATTAAAAGAATTCATACTGTGAAGTTTGGATTCAGTCAAAGGGCCACCTAGAGGACCCAGAGGGCCATATGTGGCCTAAAGGCTGCAGATTCCCCACCCTTAAACTAGGCTATAGAATTCATGGAGAGAAGTAGAGTCAGAAGACCAGAAAAGTAGTAAGAAATCATGTCACAAAGAATTGACAGAATGACAGAAGACTACATATTTTCAATAGTAGGGGTAACAGGGAGCCCCTGATATTTATTGAGTATTGTGTTGGGGGAAGAAAGGGCGGTTGATATGGCCAAGTCTTATCCAGGAGCATACAGCACATTTCTGTCAGCGACCAAGCTTGAATCCAAATCATCCTGACTCCCAAGGCTGACTTTCTACCCACTACACTAAGAAAATCATTTTGGCAGCTCTCTTTAGAACATTGAATCAAGTGTGGAGATGCTTGAGGCAGGGAGAAGGCAATAATGCAATAATCCAGGAAAGGAGTGCTGAGGGAGTGATTCAGGGTAATGACCAAGATCTCCCAGCTCTGGATATTTAAGCGACAAAGATTATGATAGAAATAAGGGCCAGGAAAATTCTCAAGTAGATAAAATGGTACATATGCACAAGGTCTGTGATTTCCTCCTCATGGAGAACTCTGAGTATTCAAGCTTCCTTAGTCATAGACATAGCTCTCATTGAGTTGGCAAAGCCCAAGTGGTTGTCTGAGGCACACAGAGGTGAAGGAGTGTGGCTATAGTCACATAGCTAGTGAGTGTCAGCAGTGAAATCTGACCCCAAGTCTTCCTGAATCTAAGCAGTCACCTTATCCCATCCAGTGTCTACAACATTCTATTGCTTACTTAAGTAAAAATGCCAAAGATAATGCCTAAACTGGTAGTATTCATTTGAATCCATTAGTAAATCTGAGGAGTGAATGTAAAATGGTGCAGAATGAACTCAGTGGCCTTATTCCCCAAAGATGAGCTGAGGCCTTCCAGTCCAACCCACATCTGCCCAAGAATATTCTCTATTCAATGCCTGACAAATGGTCCTTACTTTTTCTTGAGGACTGCCACCAAGGAGGAATCAGTTTCTTCACAATGCCAGACACTCAGCAAATGCTTGGTAATTGCTTGTCGAAGACATAATTCTCAAGGTGATTCATTTAGCTTTGGAATATCTCTCATTGTTAGGAGTCAGGCTGGTGAGATCACAGGAGTCCTGGATTTGAGATCAAGGACCCTATGTCAGTCAAGTCTATCCAAGGCAAGTGTTGATTAAGCACTTCCTCCCACATGACCCTAGCCCTTGCCTCACAGCCTTTGAATTGGCTGTCCCTTATGCCTGAAATGCTTTCTATTTTCCCTTCTATCACCCTCTTATCTACCTGCTTTCTGGGGCTTCACTATAAAAACTGTCTTCCAATGATTTTTGGTACACACACACTTACATACATCAACATATTCATACACACAAACATACATTGTCTCTCATAGTAAACAAAAGACTCTTTGAGAAAAGGAACTTTTTAATTGTCCCTAAAACAATGCCTGGTATTCCCTGAGTACTTACTAAATGATTTTTTTTCACATTGATTGATGGATCTTAGATTTAGATCTAGAAGAGAGTTCATTACTGGGGAGGTGACATGTCTAAGGCCAAGCTGCTGATGGATCCACTCCACTGAGGATCCAGAATGTCTAGGGATGGAATTGGTCAATTGCTGATCAGGCAGCTAGAGAATCAGAGAATGGCATAGCTGAAAAAGACCTCATCTACTCTCACCCACAGCTGATCAACAATGTCTTCTGCGTGACATCTGGCAAATGATCGTCCAGTCTTTGTTTAAAGACCTCTCTCTTTCATCTCTACCTATCTATGATCTTATGACCCCTGAGCCCTCACCTGGAAAATGAAGGTTTTTTTGTCAAATGATTTCTAAGGACACTTTTCTGCTCTAAATCCTAGGAAATCCTATAATCTTGAAGTTACTTCAAGCCCTAGAGCAGGGGTGGGGAACCTGCAGCCTTCAGACACATGTGGCCCTCTAGGTCCTCAGGTGGGGCCCTTTGAATAAATCCAAGCTTCACAGAACAAGTTCCCTTAATAAAAAGATTTGTTCTGTAAAACTTGGACTCAGGCAAAAGGCCTCACCCAAGGACCTAGAAGGCCACATATGACCTCAAGGCTGCAGGTTTCCCACACCTGCTCTAGAGACTTTAATCTTATAATTTTGTAGCTAAGTCATGCTCACTTTCAATCTTAACATAAAAGTAATGAAATCCTCTGAAGAACATACCAGAGAAACTTGCTAGATGAAGGTCCAGTAGCCAGAGGGAACATTGTTTCTGAACTTCAAAGGATTCCAAAACCCAACTGGCAGAAAATCAGAATGATTTCTAAAGGCAAGGAGGCTGGTTTCTAGAGAATGCCCTATCCTCCTCAGGGAAGTCATTCAGGATGTTATTTTCCTTCTTGTCTCTGTGACAGAGTTGACATTATAGAGCTCACAAGAGACATGCAGAGTGAATGACTGATCATTCTAGATATAAAAAAAGGTTAACCTTTCCTTCCTGTCCACCAGAGACACTTCTCTCCAAACTTTAACAAAAGAAAACTGCCTTTGGAACAATGCTTGTCTGCAGCTTTCTCTTTCTTTTTGGGGACAACGCAACAATGTGTTGGGAATCTAGTGTGGTTTGGAAAGTTAAGAATCCCTGTGTTCCACTCTAAACTGCTCAGATCATTGGGCCTTAGGGTCATATGACCATAGATCTAGAGAGGGAAGAGTCTTCAGTGCTCAAAAAGTCTAAGCTTCTTCCTTTCCCGAAGCAGAAAGTGAGGCCCAGAGAGATTAAAGGAATTTGCCAAAGTCACACAAGTAGGAAGGAGATCCAGAATAAGAACTCAAGACTTTTGACTTCAACTTCTATTCTCTGTTACTGGTTTAGCTTGGTTTAAGAGGATACAATAACAACAAAAACCAACAGCAACAAACAAAAAAGAAAAAGAAAAAAAGCAATGGGTGGGAGGCATGATGGTGAAACAGTTGAGATTAGTCAAATTAGAAAGTGGCACGAGCCAGGCCCTAGAGAAAAATTGTCCTGATTTGCAAGACAGGACTGAAAGTCTTCTTTCAGTTTCCTTCAGAGATGCAGTAGAAAGAGTTTTAGAGCTGGCCTCAGAGGATTGAGAGTGCAAACCTGCCTCTGTCATTTCTTAGCTATGTGATGTAGGAAACGTGACTTCATTTCTCTAGGCCTCAGTTTAACCCATCTGTAAAATAAGGGGTTGGAATTGACATGTTAATCTCTAAGGTCCCCTTTCACCTTTAAATCTCTGATCCTTTGGGTAGAATATATATATATATATATATATACATATATATATATGTGTGTGTGTGTGTGTGTGTGTGTGTATGTGTGTGTGTACATTAACTTATATGATCAGTTATACATATCTATATATACATATAAATAGAGATGTAAGTGAATGCATAGATAATATATACTTGCAGACATGCCCAAGCTCAGTAGCTCCAAGCAGAATTTATGTACCTTGAGGACAAGGAGTATCTTGATTTTGTTTTTTATCAGTGCATTGACTGACATCAATCAATTAGCATTTATTGAGAACTTACCATGTTCCAGGTACTATGTAAAACATCAGAGATGCAAAGGGGAAAAACAAACAAAAAAAAACCCATAAATACTTGTCAATTGAGTTGAGTATCAATGAATAAATCAAGAAATATTTGTAGGTGCCGAATATGACTTGAACTGTCTTATTGTGTGGCAGGTGTGTAAGGAATAATCATTAAAAAAGCAAAATATTCCATGTCCTCAAGGAGTTTAAAACCTATGGGGTATCTTGAAAAAAAAAATATTGTGAGATTAGATGGTAGTGGTTCATCTCTTCTATTTTATATATTTCTAGGCAGAAAAATGTGGGGAATGATTGCACACAGATTTCAAGCTAATGTAAGAAGCTTACTGTACCTCACTTGTCAAATAGAATTTCCCTTACCAACCTGATATTAAAACAAAGGTTCCTTGGGGAACTGTTGATATTCAAATGATGGATTCTTAGCCAATGTATTCTAGGTTAAAGCACTATGAAATAGTGAAGAAAGAGATGAGTTTAGAGGGCATAGTTCCAAATTTTCAATCAATGACTTACTACTACCTTTGTGACCTTGGGCAATTTACTTTACTTCTCTGGGACTTAGTTTCCCCAACTTTAAAACAACATGGCTGATCTAGATGAGATATACTGAAAAGAAGATGAATCGGTAGTCAGTTAACTTGGTTCCAGATGCTGAATCTGATGCTGACTTTGTGGGCTTTGGCACATCATTTAAACGATTATGCCTCAGTTTCCTCATCTGTGAAATGAAGCACTTGGACTAGACCACAAAGAACACTATTGGATTTGGGGAATATTCTTTCCCAACCTACAACAGAAATCCTCCTCACTATTAGCCGAAGACCACTTAGAGTAGAGTAGTGTAGTGGGTAAAAATCATTTTGATCACCCACTCCATCAGAAAAATGTGCCTCCAAAATATATGTAATTGAGTATTTGAAAATTCCATAGGTATTCTACAATAGTAATAATTAGGTACATTATAAAAGTGTTTTTAATTAATAAAGATGAAGTAATGTTTGAACCTGTAGTTAATAGGGAGCCCCTAGAGTATTTTGAACAAGGAAGTGACATGGCAAGACCCATTCACATGGTAGAGAAATCTTTGACCACTGAGTGGGGGATGGAATGAAGAAGGAAAAGAACTCAAAGCATCCCAGAATTTGAGCTTTGGAAGGAAGGCCAAAGGTTATCTATGCTAAGCCATATGCAAAATGAATCACCAATGTGAACATAACCAACAAGTGGTCATCCAAATTTCGCTTAAAATTTCTCCCTTCCTTGGAAAGAGAGAAGCCGCCATCACAAGCATTACTAAGCACTGTCTATGTTCCAGACAATTCACCAAGCACGGGATACAAAGAACGGGAGAGAGGTAGCAGTTCCTGTACTCAAGGAACTCCCATTCTAATGAGTGAGACAGCATGAATACAATTATGCATATACCAAATACACACGGTTGAATACGATTTAAGTGGAAGGTAACTCCACATAGAAGGCACATGTGATCTGCTAGGGAAGAATACCTTCCAGAAGGTGGGATTTGAGCTTCATTTTGAAGGGAACCAGGGAATCTAGGAGGCAGAGTGAGGAGAGAAACCATTCCAAGGGGAAGGGAATAAGCATTTATATAATCTCTACTACATGGCAGGCACCAAGCTAAACACTTTACACAAACCTCATTTGCTTCTCACAACAGGCCTGTGAGGTAGGTGCTCTTATTGGCCCCATTTTACAGTTGAGGAAACTGAGGCAAAGAGAGATTAAGTGACTTGCTGGGGTCACCAACCTAGAGAGCTTCTGAGGCAGGGTTTGAATTGAAGTGTCCCTGATGCTAGAGCCAGCACTCTATCCACTGTAACACCTAGCTGTCACTAATTTCAGGCATGGGGTATAGGCAGTTAGAGGCCATAGAGTTAGAAGATGGAGAACCATGTGCAAATTAATCCTAAAGTATATAGAGAGTGATCAAGTGTGAGAAGAATGGAAATGTTCTGAGGGGCCAGGATCTGAAGGACTTTAAAAACTGAACAAAGGATTTTATATTCAATCCCAGAAGCCCGTGGGAAAGAGTGGGCCAAGTAGTGCCAAGTGGTTGACATGGTAGCATCTGTTAGTTCGAGGGAGAGGTGATATGGGCGTGGACCAAGGTAGTTGCTAGGAGGAAAAAAAGTTCATCGTGAGAGGAAGGTAGTATTTGGATGCTGATAGGATTTGTGGGGTGAGAGAGAAAAAGAAATCTAGGAACACTCTAATGTTATGAACCTGAGTCATTGGAAGAATGAGGGATCCCTCCATAGGAACAGGGATGTTTGAAAAAGAGGAAGGTTTAGGGGGAAAGGTAATGTATCGAATGCTGGGACATGTTGAAACCCATGTATGTCTGCTCATTCTCTGAGATGGCCTTACTTAAAATGCAAAGGGGAGGTGATGGCCTCTTATTCTCCATCACTGATTAAAGTCCACTCTCCCAGGGGCACTTGCTGCAATAATGAAGGGATGGTGGAAATAAGGGGAGTTACCATTTTCCCATCAGCAGCTTGGGCAGTTGCTGCTGTGCTGTGGGTCCCCAGATAGCAGCAGTTAAGTTATGACTATACGGAGAGACCAACACCTGACTGAAAAAGGGAAGGTTGGGAGATTGCACAGTGGAGGGAAGGAGGGGAGTCGAAGAGTGATGTGGGATGAGGGGAGATATAGTTATAGTGGAGACAAGGCCAAGTACTAGCTGGCATGGTGTAAAGCCAAGAACAAGGAGCTCTCCAGAGGACTGCTGCTGTGAACAGCTCCAAGATTCTGATTACACAATATAGTGAACTCTCTATTTACTCAGCAGTAAATTAGAGCAAATCATTCACAGAAATCAAGGGACAGCATTCACAATGACATTATAACTTATTGCTAAAGTGGTCACATAGTTTTCACCAAAGTGATCATATAGTTTTAAAATAAGTACATTCATTCAATCATTTAATAAGTTCTTAATTCAATCATCCTTAAGGAGGCTTGAGGGACACAAAGTACAAAGGTCAAAGTTCTCCCCCCCAAGGTCACAATAAAATCATAATCTTCTCAGTCAGTTCACAATATCCAAGTAAAGTCTTCTTTCATCTTGACTAGAGGCTAACTCTCAGCTTCCATGTTTCCTCTTCCATGGTCTCAGCTCCTATATGAATCCATCCAACTTTCACCTGGGTTCAAAGATAGGCAGCTCCCAGATCCTTGTCCAGCTCCTTGTCCAGTTCTTTGTCTAGTTCCTTGTCCAGTTCCCATTCCATATTGAAACTCACAGTGTCTAGTACACCTTCACAGTTTGTTTCTGGGAAGACAAAGCTTAGCAGAACCCCAATAATATCCATTCACATTGCTGGCACCATCATCAATTCACTATCTGCCTATGAAATCAACTCAGCAGGGGTGAGGAAAGTTGGAAGCACCAACTTTTGAAAAGGGACGGGATCAAAGTAGAGAATAGAACAAGTGGGAGGTGGGATAGGAGGGAGGGAAATATAGTCAGTCTTTTACAATATATCTACTATGTTATTGTTTTGCATTAGCCACACATGTACATCCTAAACTGAACTGCTTATCTTCCCTGTAACAGTGGGTGACAAGGGAGGAAGGGAATGAATCTGGAATTCAAAGTTTTAAAATCAAATATTCAAATATATATGTGTGTGTGTGTATGTATACTATTATCAATACTATTTTACATGTAATTGGGAAATAAGATATACAGGCACTGGGGCATAGAGATCCACTGGAAAAGTCCAAGGGGGTATGAGAGAAAATATGGGAGAGAGCAAATTGGAGGAGGGGATATCCTGTGGGACTGCTATTTTTTGGGGGGGAGATAGGGGAGAAAATTTGTTACTCATAATATGGCAGAAATGAATGATGTAAATCAGAAGTTAATAAAGCATTTGAAACAATAAAGAAAAAAAAAAGAAATCAACTCAGACCCACCAACAAGGTCTGAGAACTCAACACAAATTATCAGTATAAAAATCAACATAAACCCACAAAAAAGGTCCAAGAAGGCAACAAAAATCATCAACATAGAAATCAACAAAGACCCACGAAACAAGCCCAAGAGGTCAATACAAATCATCAGGAAAGTCCCAGGACCTTCAACACCCTTGTCCAGAATATCTGTATACAGACAACCAGAAGATCCTCTTTCAGGACTTCCAGTAAGTTCCCAGGGCTTCTGTAGAAATTATCACGAGCAAACATCAACACAGACAGAGCAGACAAACAGAGTGCCAGGATACCACAAGTTTTTTTTTTTTTCCTTTTTCACTCCACCACCACAAGAGTCCTCTTCTCAGTCCTGCTGTCTCTAGCCTGGGCCTATCCTTATATATGGCCATTAGCTCCTCCCCAGGATTTCACAAGTTGTGAGGTTCACACCCTCTGTTTTCTTAACAGACTTGATACAAGGCTCAAAAGAAACTGCAACTGAAACAAGGTGTTAATTCAATAGCTGAAAAAAGGTGTGAATGTGGCCCATCTTCTCACCCTTTGATCCACTCTTCTCACACCTCCTTGTTGTCAAGCACTAGCCCTTCCTTTGGAGAACAGGTGTCTTAGAGGACTCTCAACCTCCAGGCTTCAGAGACCCACTTGAATGCAAGTGACAAGATGAAGATCTGTCAACTTGGGGGCCACATAATATTCGGTTCTGCATCCATGTAACAAAAGTGTTCTTCTCAAGGACAAAGCATAATCCAGCCAGACACAAAAGAAAAATAAATAAACAAAAATCCTACTCCTTAATCCCCTCTCCATGAATGCATTTCAGGGCACCAATGCAAACAGGAAAAGCTTATAATACCGTGTTTCCCCGATAATAAGACCTATCCCGAAAATAAGCCCTCCCCTTATTGTGTAAGATTCCTCTAAAATAAGCCCTCCCCCAAAAATAAGCCCTATTGAGATTGCTACTGTAGTGAAGGTGATCCCCTGCGCTACACGCTACATTACGGTACCCTCTGTATGCACCGTTCCACCCCCCTCCCCAGTGAAACGCACGCCATGCTCCAAGCTGCATCCAATCAGAGCTGCAGCAGTGAGCGCGTCATCCTGTTCTTCCCCAGTGATTTGCTTATTGAATAAAGGTACATTTTTTTTGTTCACATTTATCTGTTTATTAAAATTGCTGTCAATGTTCATTAAAATAAGCCCTCCCCTGAAAATAAGCACTATGGTGTTTTTCTGTCCAAAAAAATAATAAGACAGTGTCTTATTATCGGGGAAACACGGTAGGAGAGTAACTTTACTTAATAAAACATTGACCCTCCATAGAAAGTAGGTCCCTGTTTAGATGACAACAGTTTTATTTCTGCTGGGTTTTTTTTTATTTGCTTGTTTGTTTGGTGTCTATTTCTTGTTATCATTACTTAAATAAGAAAAAAAGTCCTATGGTAAAAATGCCACCAGGTATACCAATGACTATGAAACTGATATGCTTTTCTGTCTGTTTGACAAATCACTCTGAAGCAGAGGACTAACTAGTTTACCAATATCTCCTCTCTGAAAAATGGCAATCATTCAGAGTCAGAAATGTGGTTGGACACTATCAGAATTTGTTAATGAAATTGATTTCTTTCTTTTTCTTCCCCAGAGGTTAGAAAACTGACCTTTGACCTTCTCCCTATGGAGCCTCCCCAAAGGGATAATGCACCCCTGTCTTGCTCTGTGACTTAGGAAGGGTCTTATGCTAGCTGGACTGAGAATTCTCTTGAGCTGTGCAGTACCCCCATCTGCTGGACCCATGTGATATAGCTTTTAAAGCTTTTGAAAACGGTCCAATACATGTTCCCAACTGCTGACAAAGACAAAAAAAAATGGGTTGGTGGTCTTGTCAATGGTAATAAATGGCTAAAGATAGAGGGCAAAGGGGAGTGGATTTTGTGAAATAGATGCCTGCCCCAAATGGATAGGTAATTACTAACAATTCTTATGCTGGATGTCTTCTAGAATCCCTTCCAAATCTTATTTTTGGGTCAAATCCTCATTCTAAATAACATCAAAGTAAATTTAAAAGTTCATTAAGTTAATGTTCGAAGGTATTTATGAATACTGACATTCTCACTAGGCTAGATTACAAAGGACACAATCAGAGCTTTTGAGACTGGTACAGAGAGTAGTTGATTAAAAACAAAACAACTAAACCAAAGAGAAAACATAAAGACACTCAGTGAAAGAAATGAGCAGTGTGAGATAAAATCTATGACAGGTTAACATTCAGGTAGCTGTCAGTTGTAAAAGTAATAAATACCCCAGTTGGAGGTGAGAGCAAGGGGGTGGGAAGGAGAGAGTTCCTTCCTATTATTCTTTTTGATGGACTACCCCACGTTACAATGTCAGAATTGTAAATAATGCAGGTCATTGTACAGAATAACAGTGTAGTAGAATGATTAGAGCACTAGGTCTGGGTTTGAATCCTGGCTTCACCATATGCAATCTATGAGATCTTGGTTAAGTCACTTCCCTCCATGGGATTCAGTTTATAGGAGCATAATTTAGGGCTAGAAGGGACCAAAAAAGTCTTATAAAATACCTAACTGATTTTACAAATGGGAAACTGAGGCTCAGAGGTATTAAAGGACTTGCCCATGGTGACATTCACAGAGGCAATAGGTGTCGCGTCGAAGGTCAAGTTCAAACTCCAGTCTTTCCAGCTTTTAGGCTGATCACTCATCAATCCATTTTATCCACCTTTTCTGGAAAAATAAATATGGGGTAGAAAAATATAAACCTACACATACTTATATCATTTTATCGAATTATAAATAACTTAAAATGTATAAGCTCTAAACTCTAAATATTCCACTGTATATTAACTGCTATTCTCTCCATCCTTTAAGCCATTGTTCATTCTTTTCCTTTTCAGAAATTGCATTTATAAAGGTATTGGTAATTGGAAACACACCAGGTTTGCTTTCCCGCTGATGATGGGCATTTAAAAGCAATATTGGCCCATCATTGCTCTGATCAGCTACCTGTGAAATGATTTATAAAGTGCTCGGGCAAGTAGCTTAACCACCCTTCTCAGTCACTCAAGGACACTTCTGTTCCTCTCTGGGGGGGGACAGAAATGTGATGTTGCTGCTGGGGGTGTTTCTCTCCCTTCCCGCAATCACCTCATGTTTTATTAAAATGACAGGATACCACAGGTATTCATGGGCATCTTCTCAAAATGGTTAAACCTCCAAATAGTCATTTGCTAACAATCTATTAGCAGGGGGTGTAATTGAACAGTGAGAGCCCGAATCAACTTCAGACACAATTGAGCTGCTTCCATTAGGAGGGGAGGTAACTAACCATTCCTGGACTAAACCATCTGGGGTGGGAGAGACTGTTTCATACACCCTTAAAGGACTTGTTCTTTCTAGTTTTGCATGTAATATCTTCATGGATTGATCTGTCACTGCTCCCCAACATCCCCACTTTTGGGGGATAGGGCATTCCGAGCCATGCGGATGGAAATTCTGGTTTTAAAGAACCAGCTTAGGGCTTAACGGGTGTGCTGAGTGAGAGGCTAGAAGGGAGAAAATAGATCCTAGTGAGTTCTCTCTTCCTATTTCTCTGTTAGCAGTACTCAACAGCATTCAGCAATTGCTGCTGTGCCTACCCAACTGTGAGAATGAAGATGAGGTAGGTCTGGCCTCCATCCCATTGGTCTCTGGTGCTTCATTAGTGAAAAATCTCCCCATGAAATAGGCAGGGGTTATAATTAGATTAGATAGCAGAAGTGGGCTTCAGAAGGAAAGGGTTTCTAAAGAAACCATGGGCCCAATAAGTTACTAAACAGGATTATCTGAGGATTTTTTGAAATGAAGTCATCTGCATTGTTTATTATTTATAGATTCCACTGGAGAACAATTATGTTGGTAGAGTTAATGTTGCCTATAGTTAACTTGCTATTGCCCATGGGATAAAAAATGAACTCCTCTGCTTGGCATTTATTGTCAAATACCCTTTATTGCAGTCTGACTTCAGACTACCTCCACAGATTTGCTTCATGTGTTCTGTATTCCAGCCAAACAGGCCTAGTTGCCATTCCCTAAATTCCTCTTGTCAAATCCACCCTCTGTGTCTTTGTATATGTTGTCTTCCATTACCAGAATCCACCCCAACACAGAGACCCTACTCTGCCTCATAGAAACTTGAGTTTTCTTCAAGGTACACCTCAGTTGCTGCGTTTTGTGGGAACCCTTTCCTGATCTCTCTGTGATTCAATACTCTCTGCCACCTCAAATGGTCTTATATTTATCTGTATAAATGTCATCCATGTAAGCCCAAAGGGGTCCATATCCCAGCTCTTACTGTTACTGATGAGTGTGGACCCTAAATCTTGGTTAATTCTATGTCCCCTCTATGGTTAAAAGAATTTGGTAGCATAAAATATAGCAGCTTTGAAGCTCTTCAGCAACAATGTTCTCCATAGAAACATTAAAATGATGCTAGATGCTTTTGGACGGAAGTGACCAGAGGGCTGAGGTTTTCAAGCATGTGTTCAAGCATTTACTAGCAACATCCAAGAGTAAAACTGTGCTCCCCTAAAGATTTTATGGGATGACAGATTTAGAACTGGAAGCGATATCTGGTCCAAGACCCTCATAGGCAAAAGTCAAAATCTGGGATTTGAACCCAAGTCCTCAGACTCCAAAGCCAGTCTTCTTTCCATTTCAACAGCATTGTGTAAGATATCTTCTTCGAAGTTCACATAAAAGTCTTCCTATTGAAGATATTGTCCACCAGATACTGTTGATGGTGCAATCCCTTGAAGTTATCACTGTCTTAATCACACAAATAAGCCCTGAACTACTAAAGACTCAGTGAAATTCAGTACATCAATTCATTCAATAAACATTTATTAAACCCTAACTGTATGTATACCACTATACAGTGATAGGGTGTAGGGTGGGGTTGATGAAAAGCTTAAATAACAAATGGTAGAAGTCCAGTAAAGAAATAAGCCCTAAATATTGGATGAATGATATTATATTTTAATTTCATCAGACATAAAGTAAAGTAAGCAGAATCATGAAACAAAAAGGTCTTAACAGTTAGAATTTATTAACAAATTAAGTGCTTAATAAATGCTTGTAGAACTTGTATGGCTTTAAGTGATAGAGCCTTAATTTATATTAACAAATTTTATAATAACCCCAAGAGGTAGGTGTTATTTTTGTTCCCTTTTGAAAAATAGGGAAACTGAGGTATATAACATCAGGTAACTTGTCCAGAACTACACAACTAGTAAATGCCTATCTGAGTCAGGATTCAAATTCAGATCTCCTTGACTCCAAGTCTTGCAATCTATAAACTGTACCTCATTGACCCTAGATTGTAATCTTCTAGAGGGCAGGGATGGTCTTTCTTTTTTGTTTTTAAATCTCTGTCACATAGCACAGTGCCCAACTTATAGTAGGCTCTTAATAAAAGTTTATTTACAACTCTGGATTAAGAAACCATAAAGGGAAAGAATAAAATATTGAATAATATGTAATTGATGATGGTCAAGCTGGACTCCTGGAAAGAATTGGGGAAAAAAATGTACCTTCCTTCCTTCATTTCAGAAGCGGGGGAATAAAGGTGTATATATCATGCCAGACTCAAATTATGTCTTAGTTTAACGATCTAATTTTATTGTATTTTATGATCTTTGGTACTTCAATGAGGAGATGAGGGATCAGAGATTCTTTGTATCATCCACCCCCCACATACTCTTTGCTTCCTCCAGTAAATTAAATAAAAAGACCCAGGTGGGAAGTGGGAAAAGAGAGAAGTTTTTAGGAATGAATTAAATCTAAAAAGAAGTCAACAAAAAGTTCTTTTTTGCTTTAAATAAAACAGAACCAAATATATCAGACATGAAAAGCAAAATGCCATATGGAGTCTAAGGGATAATATTACTATCAACTGAGTACTAAGGAAAGTCATGGAGGATGGGGCTTTGGAGTAGGAGCTTGAAAGAACAGGTAGGAAATATGCACTTATGGCGTGAAAATTGACCGTTCTCACCATCCCTAATGACAAAATATCCATGACTGGAACTATGGCTTGAAACTAGACAGACAGCCTGTCAGATTAAACCCTAAATGTATGTAACTGAGAACTGACCTTGAACTAGGAAAGCCTAAGCTCAAGTCCCACTGCTGAAACCTACTGGCTTGAATGTCCAGGCCAGTCACCGAATCCTATGATACTTCAAAGCATTTCTCTAAGAGTGGAAGTTGGAGAGAAGGTTTTGACCTATACTAATAGGGGTTTCCTCATTTGAAGGTTCTCTACATCCATGAAATCATAAGCCCAGTCCCTGTCTCTATCCCTGTGTATGCAAAGGATATGAAGAGAATTCCCTTTCCATGCTTTGGAGTTCAATTTCAGGATACTGGTTCCATTTTAAGATCTTGCATCCAGGTAGATCAGTCTGCACACGAATAAGCAATTAAGGTTTTACAAGAAAAATCAGACCCATTTATAATAATCTCCCAGGTTAACAGATCCTTTAGAGCTTCTGTCAATTATATACTTGGTGAATAAATCGGGTGTGTTCTTCTCAAAGACAGTGAAAGAAAAATAAGTTGGGGAATGCCATCTGGGAGAAAATTCTCTCAACAGCTTTGTGTACTTAAAAACAAATTACTTAATGTAGGTATGGTTAATGATAATAGCAGGCTTTAGTGTTCCCAGATAGAGGCAATTGCCATTATTATGAAGACAATTATGTGGATTTGAGGAAGTTGTTTCTAGATAATTATGTATTTTTTTAAATGACTGAATCAGGATACCTGCTGATGTTGAGGAGAAAATCATTTTAGGATATTGCTGTCTCACTGAAATTTTCCGTGTTTGCAAGCTTGGCACATTTTTAGTCTGGGTATGCTATGACATCCCATTAATTAACTTCTTCATCATTACATCGCATGACTGGTATTGTATCCAACAATCAGATCAACAACCTAGAGAGAAGGGATCACAAGATCCAACTTTGGAAAGGCTGGCCATGGATATTTAGTCACAAGATTCAATGTTAGAAAAGTTGTTCACGGACATGTGGTCTAGTCCAACCCCCCCCCCCCCCCAAATTAAAATATCTCCCCTACAAGATCCTAACAAGTGGCCTGCAGACTTTACTTAAAATCCTCAGATAAGAAGGTACCCACTAGCACCCAATGCAGCCAAGTGTACTTTAGCATAACTCTAATTATAAGGAAATTATGCCTTCCCTCAAGCCTCCATTTGTCTTTCAAACTTCCGCCCACTGCTCATGGTTCTGCCTTCTGAGACCAATAACAAATTGTGTTCTTCTTCCAACTGACAGTTTTTCAAGTGTTTTAAGACAGAACACAGTTTCTTCTTCTCCAGACCCCAAATCTGCAATTTATCAGAAGAATGATTATTCAGTAAAATCTCAAATTAAAATCAACCGTTTCCCTTCATTGGTGTTCAGAGTGGTTTCTTCTGAAATAGGATTTCAATGTCTTCATGGGCCAATTACCTCTTGAGTGTAGGTATCTTCTCCACTAGTGCAGATTCTGATCCTCCCACATCTTCTCATTCTGTGAGATGGCTATATGTATCAATTTTCCCATGATCCCTCAAGAGAAAACCTAGACATCAAGCTAGAGACTTTCCTAGGATGCTTTTATCAGTTCAGCGGATCCCATTTCAGCCCTGGAGCTAGACCTCCATTATCTTTCAGTTTTACTACATGAACAACTCACCTCCTTTTCTATTATGTCATTTCCCTGAGAGTCTCATTTCCACCTGCTTCTGACGCAAAGTAGCATGGCTAATATGCCACAAACCCTTTGTAATTTTTTCATCACTATTGGGTCATCTAGAATTTTATTTTCCATGATCCTGGTAATCATGGCTTATGGCCACATCATGTAGACCCATTAATGGTGAAAAGATAGCAGTGAGGAGGAAACTGGGATCTTTTAAATTACTTTAAGAATCTCAATGTGTGTCAATAAACTGAACTGGACGATTTTTCTAAAATCCATTTTTATTCCGTCTCACAGTTCCAATCATTCTCCCAATCACAAAATACTCAAACCCTGGTTGCGCCCCTCCTGTTCTTTCTTTCTGTCACCTGAAACATCTAATCAATTGCAAAATCCTCTCCATTTTGCCTCTAAACCATTTTTCCCAATGATTTCCTCTTTCACTTAGTTTACATTCACCCACTCAAGACTATGCCCTCATTCTGTAACTACCTGCTGTTCCATTAATTAATCAATAAACATTTATTAAGTGCCTACCATGTGCCATACACTGTGCTAAGCACTAAGGAAACAAAAAAATCAGTAAAAGACAATCTCTGCCCTTAAACAACTTGTTATCTCACGAAGGGAACAACAGACAAATATTCACAAAGAAGTGTGTGTGTGTGTGTGTGTGTGTGTGTGTGTGCGTATCAGTGTCAGACAGAGGAGGGGAAGAGAGAGAGAGGGAGAGAGAGAACTAGAAATTGGAAATAATTAACAGAGAGAAGGTGTTAACTTTAAGAGGGGCTAGGAAAGGCTTCTTGTAGAAGATGAGATTTAAGTGGGGACTTAAAGGAAGACAGTTAAATGAACAGGTGAAAATGAGGAGGCAGAGCATTCCAGACAGGGGAACAGTGAGAGAAAATATCCAGAGTTAAGAGGTTCATATTCTTGCTCTTGGATCATAAAGGAGGCCCGTGTCACCTCCCTGGAGAGTATTTGGCAGGAAATAATATTTAAGAAGAATGGAAAAGAGAGAATGGAAAAGCTACAAAGGGCTTTAAAAATTAGGCAAAGGGTTTGAATTTGATCCTAGAAGCAATAGAAGCATTGGTGTTGACTGAGTAGAAGGGTAATATGATCTGAGCTGTGTTTTAGGAAAATCTTTAGTGACTGAATAGAGGATAGATTGAAGTGGGGAAAGACTTGAGACACACAGACACACCAACAAGCTGTTGCAAGGTATGGCTCTGTGTACAATGTTCTTTCTAAGTTATTTCTGCTTCAGGACCCTGGTCATATGCCAGTTACTTTAGGCAGCAGCCTTCTCTGATTCCCTTTCCTTAGAAAAGCTTCCTCTTCACTTAGTACTTTTCATGTGTCCTTGCCATGTTCACCTATATATAATATGGCTGGTTATGTCCCAACCTTTTATCTCCTGAATGATTGGAAGGGTAATCTTGTAAAAGCTTCTGTTTTATGATTTCCAATATGACTACTCAAAGCTGAGACTTAAAGAGCTTAAGGTCACACAACTAGTAAATGATGAACAAAGAACTTGAATTCAGGTTGCTGGGCCATTGGACTGTTCTCCAGGGAAAGTGAGACCCGAGTGTATGCTCACTCTTTGATGGGCAATGGCTTCCTCTATTCCAACTTCAGTCACTGACTAGTCTGGCTGATACTCCATTCTCTTCAGCTAGAACTTTGCAAAACACTTTCAGCTGAGGCTCTGACCCTTAACTTAGAATTGGCAGGACTGTTTCTTTTCCCTTTTGCTTCCTCTGTTCTGAGATTGTGTGTCACCTCTGGGAATGCACACATACATGTACACACACATGTGCACACTTGCATGCACAGTATAAACACACAATACAAGCACATGTACAGATACAATATAAGTATATGTACATATAAACGTGCATTGAGATATGCATGCACACCTGCAATATAAGCAGCTGTACACATGAACATGCATGTACATACACACACCATAAGCCACACGTGCATTTTAATATACATGCAAATGATACCTATATGATCACACACATACATGCATGTGCACATTCACAAGTAAATGCTCTGTTTGGCACTCAAACCTAGTGCCCTCCTACACTTCCGGTCTTCTTTCACTTTACTCCCCAACACATGTACTTTGACCAGGTGTCTCTGGCTTGGCTCTCCCACAAACAAGACTCTCCATGGCTCCTCTCTGGGCATTCTCTTTGGCTCTCTCCAATGACTGCAGTGTTCCCCTTCCACTGCAACTACCAAAACTCCTCGGCTTCCTTTAAATCTCAACGAAAATCGCGCCTTTGTCAGTCTCTTTCATTTTGGTGCCTCCCTTGGCTTACTTGGCTGGGTCTTTAGTAGCCATATCCCCTCATCATAAAATTCAAATCCTGAACTTTGTTACATTAGTATTCTCTGGTAACTATGACGCACTCAACAATTTGGTTTTGTAATGCCCCCAGAGGCCTATTACTCTTACTACCCTATTTTTACTAGTTTCTTCACAAACTTCCAGATAATCCTAGAATAAATAGGATGCAATTGGAACAAGGAGGATCAGTGTAAGATGCTCTTAACCATTCTTGAGTGGTCCCGGAAAAAAAAAAATCTACTTTCTAGAAAGTCCTCCAGGGTAGGGCTGATCGAAAGAGGTCACTAGCTATTCATTTCAAATCAAATCAATTAAGCACCTAATAGTGAAAGGTATGGTGTTAGGCCCTGTGGTTACTACTATCATGAAAAGGTGTCCCTGCCCTCAAGGAGTTTATAATTTTGGGGGGAGGTAATAATAATATATACATACATATATGAGGAAACTTCAAATAACTTGATGAGGAGAAGAGAAACCTCTTCAAGAGAAAAGGAGACACAAGGCCATCAATCTCGCCTAAAGCAGGAAGCATCTGCATATTACTACTGTGTGCCAGGTAAAGTGTTAGGTACTGAGAAAGCAAAAATTAAATTAAAAGAGTCTCCCTCAGGAAGTTTGCATTCTATTGGCATACCTACAGAAGGAGCCAAGAACAAACCTGGGGAAGGAAGCATTCATTTTTCTTCAGTTGTATATTTAACTGCATTTGACTATTTGGGCTGACAAGATCAACGACAGTAAGTGGGGAAGAATTTATGTGACCTGTTCCTCCTGTAATAAAGCTAGGGAATTTGCTAAGGAACCAACCAGTGTGTCTAGAGGTCAACGAAACTCACAGAGATTATCTAAATCCAACAGAGAATTTGTGGTGTGTGTCCAGAGCTATAAATGCAGAGAGGAATATATGATCAGATTCTAAATCTTCAATACCAAAGGAGACCACAACACAATTCAGGACTCACAAATCTCAGCCAATAGTTGGCATATAACAAATAAAGCATTTTAAAAGTGTCCCCCTTCCGCTTACCTCTACCTTGGTCTGCAAATATTTTAGAGTAATCAAAAAAAATTCTTTTGTATCTCCTGATCTAGAAAAGTTTCAGAAACAGCTAATAAAAATACTTCTGTTTCACAGGAGTAAAATTGAAAGGAAATGGGATAAAGTAAGAATGACTGACTGTGCTAAAGGGGTTGAATAGAGGGAATTGCCATTTTTTTCAGTTCTTATGAACTGAATTCTCTTATCATCAGATGTTTGAGTTATTCTGTTCCTTATGAAGTCATCTTTTAAGTTTTAACTTTCTTCTCCTACACTGCACTTTGTGTATAGATATTTATGTTGATAGATGGACCAATTGAGATTTCTTAAATGTTTATCTTATACCAGGCTTCATGCTAAGCACCAAAAAGAATACCAGGATAGTATCTTCTATGTGTTATCATTGGATAGTCATCAACATGAGAGAGAAGAGGCCATATCTCAGTTGAAGTATCCCAAAATTTCCCTCCAAACAAACTTAAATTAGTTCCTCAAATGGAATTCCACAGTGGCAGAGCCAATAAAAGGTTAGGATGAGACACTTCTCAAGATCAAGACAACTTAGGAGCTTGTCTGGAGATGTCTATAAGACAACAGTGGGCTCCAATGTGGAGTAACCTGTGCCATGGAGGGCAGCAGTACTAGCAGTGAGCTTTGGAGGAAGTTGAAATACCAGTGCCAGAAACTTCGGAAGCTCTCAGTCCAGAGATGGTAAGGGTTTTGGGAAAATTGATCAAAAGGATTTCAGGGGATGTTTTGCTCACATCAGGTGCAGGTTCCTGTTGCATGAACATACATCATTCTGCATCACAGTTCCAGAACGAAGGATAGCACTAGAACTTGTAGCTGGAGGGGAGTGGGGGCCCTGGTTAAAGTCCCAGGGCAGAGGAGACAGTTTGTGGTCCCTCACAAGGATACAGGGAGCCCTGATCTCAGTTAAAGGCAGAAAAGAGTACTAGTGCTTGTAGTTGAAAGCAAACGAGATATGATCATAGTTCCAGGGTCAATATGAATGCTAGCACTTGAAGCTGCAGGGTAGCAAGGTCCCTTCCTGGGTAAAGACCAGGATGCAGGATATGAGAGTAATGAAAATACCTCTGTTCAGATAACAACAGTTTGGAAGCACTGAAAACTTACAGATTTCCCAGAACTACTTCTGGAAACAGCAGCACAAAAAAAATGAAGATTGGTACAGTCCTCTCCCCCACCATGAGAGCAGAGCTTACCTTGAAATAGTCAGGAAAAATAAACAAGCAACAAAAAAGAACTTGACCATAAAAAGCTACTATGATGACAGGAAATGGCAAGACACAAACTCAAAAGGAGGTAACGATGTCAAAATATCTACAAACAAACCCACAAAGGAAAAACATAGTTAAATTGGACAGAAATTTAAGAATAATTCCTGGATGAACTTAAATAAGGATTTTAAAAATTAAATGAGAAAAGTAGAGGAAAAAGTGGGGGAAATGAGAATGATTCAAGAAAATTATGAAAAGAGAGTCAATGGTTTAATGAAAAAAATACTGGAGAGAACAACACCTTAAAAATAGAAGAGGCCAAATAGAAAAAAAGTGGTTCAAAACCTCACTAAAGAAAGTAATTCCTTAAAATTAGAATTGGGGAAAGACTCCATTAGACTTGGGAAAAAAACAATAACAACAAGGTCAATTTTTTTAAAGAAAAAATATGAAACATTGCTTTGGGGGAAAAAATGACCTGAAAACTTGATCCAGGATAGATAATTTAAGAATTATTTGGCTACCTGAAAGTCATTATTTAAAAAAAGAGCCTAGATATTTTATTTCAAGAATTTATAAAATGGCCTTCATTTCCTAGAATCAGAGGGTAAAATAGAAATTGGAAGAATCCATGGATCACCTCTTGAGAGAGATCCAAAAATGAAAATTCAAAGGCATATAGTACCCAAATTAAAGAGCTACAAGATCAAATGGAAAATATTGCAAACATGCAGAAAGAAATAAATCAGGTATCAAGGAACTATACTCAGGATCACACAAGACTTAGCAGCTTGTACCTTAAAAGGGAAGAGGACTTGGAACATGATGTTATAGAAGGTAAAGGAGATAGGATTACAACCAAAAATCAACTATTTTTTCCAAACTGAGTATAATTCTTCAGGGGGAAAATGGGCATTTAATGAAACAAGGGACATTTAAATATTCCTAAAGAAAGACCAGAGCTGAGTAGGAAATTTGATTTTCAAATAAAAGATTCAAAAGATGCTTAAGAAGGTAAACATTAAAGAGTATAAAGAACTCAATTAAATTACAGTTAATATCCTACATGGGAAGATGATACATGTAATTCCCAAGACCTTTATCATTCTTAGGTTAGTTAGAAGGAGTCTACATAAACAGAAGGCTTGAGTATTAGTCAAATCTGTTGAGATGATATCAATAAAATGAAGGTGTGAGAAAGAGTATTGTTCTGGGAGAAGGGGGGAAGGGGAAGGTAGAAAAAGGAAAATTAACTCACATAAAAGAGGTTAATAAGGAAGACCTTTTTTTAGTGGAAGGAGAAAAGTGGGTGGTAGGCAATGCTTGAACCTCATTCTCAATGGAATTAGGTCAAAGAAGAAAGAATATAAATGCACACTCAGTTGATGTAGAAATCTATTTTTTCAGATAGGAAAATGATAGGCAGAGGAAATAAAAGACATGGAAGGAGAGAGTATTAGGGAAGGCAGATGAAGACAAGCAGGGATCATAAACAAAAGAGCCTTTTGAGGGGAGAAGATGAAAAAGGGAGAAGGGTAAACAAGAAAATAAGGTAAAAAGACAGACACAGTTATCATCATTGTAAATGTGAATGGGATGAGTTCATTCATAAGACACAAATTGATTAGAAACTAGAATCCAATAATATGTCATTTATAAGAAACACACTACATTGTTTAAAAAAAAACAAAGGTCTGCAGCAGAATCTATTATGCTTCAGCTGAAGTTAAAAAGGCAGGGTTAAGTTTTTGTTTTGTTTTTCCATAAATTTTTCTGATAAAGACCTCCTTTCTCAAATATATAGGGCAATGAGTCACATTTATTTAAAAAAAAGATAACAGCAATTATGCAATTGATAAATTCTTAAAGGATAGTAACAAGTATTTTTAAAAAGAGAGAATCAAAACAATTTGTAGCAATGGGAAAATATGCTCTAAATCACTACTGATTAGAGAAATATAAATTTAAAAATTTTGAGAAGCCACTGCACACTAATTAGAAATGATAAATGCTAGAAGGGATGAGGGAAAGTAAGCATACTTAATAAACTGATGGTGGGGTTGTGAACTTGTCCAACCATTCTGGAGAATATTTTAGAAATATGCCAAAAGGCTATGAAACTTTTCATCTGCTATAACCCAGTAATATCATTACTAGATCTTTACCCCAAAGAGATCTGAGAAAAAGGCAAAGGTTTTTTCTATGGACAAAATTATTTATAGCAGTTTCTTTTTTTTCTGGTAGCAAAGAATTACAAATGGAGAGGATGCTCATCAATTTGGTAATGGCTGAACCAGTGGTGGTATATAATGATGATGGAGTACTATTGTGCTATAAGAAATGGTGGAGGGGAGTGGTTTAGAAAAATATGCAATACCTATAGGAACTGATGCAAATAGAAATCATGCACAATAAGAACAATGTTGTAATAATGATCAACTGTGAAAACCTGTTGACTCCTTTTTCACGATTTTCTTGCATCACTTTCATTTATCTTCCAACTTTTTCCTCTACTTCTCTTACTTGATTTTCAAAATCCTTTTTTAGCTTTTCTTTGGCCTGAGACCAATGCATATTTCTCTTGGGGGCTTTGGATGTAGGAGCTTTGACTTTGTTATCTTCTTCCTTGTCACCACAGTAATTTTATAGTCAGAAATTTTTTCCATTGATTGTTCATTTTCCCAGATTATTAATTGACTTTTCCCTTTTTGTTAAAGTAGGACTGTTCTTCCAGAATGCAGGGAGCATTATCCCAAGCATCAGTGATTTTGTGCAGCTGTTTTCAGAGATACTTCTAGGGACCTCTAAGTTATCAGTTCTTCCAAGGTGGTATGATCTAAAGAAAGGTATTTACTACTCTTCTGGCCTGGCCTGTGATCTGTGGGTTACCACAAGAGCTCTGCTCTGCCATGGAACTGTGAGGAGGGTCCCTTCTCCACTGTGGCTATAAGCTCCAGTGCTCCTCCTCACCCTGGGACTGCCACCCAGGACTGTGACCTTGAACCGAGTATGAGCAAAGGAACAGAATCCTGCCTCAGTGCTAGCAAAGAGACCTGTTGACCAGTTATCCAATCCCTTTCTATCTGTGGGCTGAGAGCTCCGGAAGAAGCTGTTTAGCATATAAATTCAGTGGCCCCAAATGCTCCTGGTTTGCTGTGACCAGTGCAGGGGTGGCATGGCCTCTGTTGGACTCTGCTCCACCCTCACTCTGGTGCAAGAGACATGTCCCACTGACCTTCCAAGTTGCATTGTGCTGGGAAATTGTTTCCCTCACTCTTTCTGTGAGATCTGCTGCTCTATAATATGTTTAGAATCATTATTTAAGGGTATTTGGAGGGGTTTTAAGGAGAGTCCAGGCAAGGCCCTGCTTCTTCTCCACCATCCTGGCTCTGCCTCATCTACACAACTATCAAAGAATATAAGTGACAGAGAAGGGATCAACACACACCAGGATGGATTATTTCTTCCTTACAGAGTTCTTTTTAAGAGTGAAATCACAGGCCCTATTCCTAGATTCTGTAGGAAATGAAATTCAATATGGATTCATATATTTAAAGCTCAGAAGTCTACTTGAGGAAACTGAGTCTAGAATGGTTCAATGACATACCCAGTGTCACACAGCTAGAGTCGTGGGTGGCATTTTAATCCATAGCTTTCTGAATCCAAGTTTCATACTCTATTCTGTATGAATATATATATTCTCAGAACATTTTTGTACTAAATGGAGAACGTTATTAGGAGAAAAAAAATTAAAAGAAACAATTTCTCGCAATCTGCAAAGCTCTAATAGTACCAGAAAATTTGGGTATGTCAAGAGACATTCAGGTGAATAGATTCTGACACAAAGAAAGGCTCTTAGTATGAACTCCTTATCAATTCTTTAAAATTACATTTTCTCAGGGAAAACTCTCTTGAGTTGAACTAGTCTGCTTTTCAAAAGAGAATAACAGTTGCTTTAAATCCAGGGATCCTGATCCTGATCTTTGCCATGATCTTCACATCTCCTCTGCTTCCATAAAATTTTAAGACACACTGGTTTTATTTGTCCTTCAAAAAACTTGAATCTGTACTGAGGAAGAAACTCATTTCCCATTTCTCTGTTCTTTTGTTCTACTAATTTAAGGTTAGATTATCAGTTTCATTTTTGAGAATGTTACAATTATGAGGGCACTTCAGTCTGTACCAATCATAAGCATAAATACAAATAGTTTTCAACTTGCTCTTTAAAAAATGCCTGTGTGTTCCTACAAAAGATATAATTTCTTTGCATTTTTTCAATGAAATGTGATTTCATCATCCCTTTGTGAAAGCTGCAACCCTTTTGTGCTTTTATGAGAGCATACATATACATACACATATCATGTATATAAACACACATACATACGCATGTATATATACACATACATATATGTGTGTATATGTGTGTGTGTCTGTATAAAATCTGCTGAACCTATCAAGTTCTTTCCTATCTCATCCCATCCCATTCTATCCCATGTGCTACAGGGGCAGCTTTTTCTGGACAAAGTTTATCTGATTTCCCTGCCTTCCTCCCCCGACTTGACCCTGATTGACCCCAGCTTCCCTGAAGCAGCTTCCTAGCCTGATGCATGACAGTTCTCCGCTCTGTATAGTTGATCAAGTATCTAAGACTTAGAAGGTGCCTGAAACCAAATGAGACTCAAAACCCTGACACAGTGAACAGAGGATTTCCATATGGAGACAAGAAGTGCCACTGTGTTTTTTGCTGGTTTTTTTTTTCCGATTTACTTATTTATTCTTAGTTTTCAACATTCATTTCCACAACATTTTGAGTTACAAATTTTTCTCCCTTTCTCTCCCCTACCCCCACCCCAGAATAGCAAGCCTATTAAATACCCCTTACGCCAATCTGTTCTTTCTTATATTCTCCCCCATTTCCCCCCTCAACTTTCTAGTAGGGCAAGATGGATTTCTATACCCCAGTGCCTATATATCTTATTCCCCAGTTGTATGGAATATGCATTAACATTTGTGTTTTGAAACTTTGAGTTCCAGAGTCTTTCCCTTCTTCCTTCCTCATCCACCCCACTGGGAAGACAAGCATTTCAACATAGGATGTACAACTGTAGTTATATTGTGAAAAACTAACTATATTACCCTTCATCCTACCCCTCCCACTTATTTTATTATCTAATTGGCCCCTGCCCCTTTTCAAAAGTGTTTGCTTCTAACTACCCTCTCGCCCAATCGGCCTCCCTTCTATTAACCTCCCTCTTATCCCGTTCCCTCCTGATTTCCTATAGGTTAAGATACCCAATTAAATGTGTATGTTATTGAATCTTAATCAAACCTCCTTAAGCCAAATTCAATGAGAGTAGTAAGACTGACCCCTTCCCTTTCACCTTTCTGCTCTTCCCCTCCATTATAAGTGTTCTTTTGCCTCTTTTATGAGATAATTTACCCTAATCTATCTCTCCCTTTTCCTCACAATATATTCCTCTCTCACCTCTTAATTTTATTTTTAAGATATCATCCCTTCATATTAAATCCATCCTTTCCCCTCTATTTATACATGTACACACATATGCACACACTCACACACATATATATATATACATATATTTATACGCACATACACCCTCCTATACATTTATAAATATGCATGTTTATATATATATATATATATATATTCACACACACATATATATTCCCTTAAATTATCCTCATATTGAGAAAAGTCTCATGAATTACAATGATCATTTTTCCATGTAGGAATGTAAATAGTTCAACTTTAATAAGTTCCTTATGATTTCTTTTTCCCATTTACCTTCTCATGCTTCTTGTATTTGAAAGTCAAATTTTCTGTTCAGCTCTGGTTTTTTCATCATGAATGCCTGAAAGTCCTTTATTTCATTGAATAGCCATATTTTCCCCTGAAGCATTATACTGAGTTTTGCTGAGTACATGATTCTTGGTTTTAATCCTCGCCCCTTTGCCCTCTGGAATATCATATTCCAAGCCCTTTGATCCCTTTAATGTAGAAGCTGCTAGATCTTGTGTTGTAATATTTGCTCCTTGACCTGAGAAATCTGGAATTTGGCTATGATATTCCTAGCATTTCTCTTTGGGAGGCTTTTTCAAGAGGTAAATGGTGAATTCTTTCAATTTCTATTTTGTCCTCTAGTTCTAGAATATCTGGGAAATTTTGCTTGATAATTTCTTGAAGGAAGATTTCTAGGTTCTTTTTTTAATGACGGCTTTCAGGTAGTCCAATTATTTTTAAATTATGTCTCCTGTATCTATTTTCCAGGTGAATGTTTTGTTTTTTTTTCCAATGAGATATTTCACATTGCCTTCTATTTTTCATTTGCTTGCATCTGTTTTATATTATCTTGATTTCTCATAAAATCATTAGGTACCAATTGCTCCAATCTAATTTTGAAGGAATTATTCTCTTCAGTGAGTTTTTGAAATTCCTTTTCCATCTGGAAAATTTGTCTTTTTAATGTATTCTTCTCCTCATTGGCTTTTTGGGCCTCTTTTGCCATTTGAGTTATTCTACTTTTTAAGGTGTATTTTCTTCAGAATTTTTTTGTGTCTTCTTTAGTAGGCTATTGACTTGCTTTTCATGATTTTCTTGCATCGTTCTCATTTCTCTTCCCAGTTTTTCCTCCATTTCTCTTAGTTGATTTTCAAAATCCTTCTTCAGCTCCTTTATGACCAGTTACCAATTCATATTTTTCTTGGAAGCTTTTGATGCATGAGTTCTGACTTCATTGTCCTCTTCCAGTTCCATGCTTTAATCCTTTTTGTCCCCCACAAAAGGATTGTATGTTCTGATTGTGCTTCCTCATTTTGCCAATTACTTGACTTGAGTTCTTTGCCATGGTAGAACTCTGCTTATGGAATGGAGAGAGCTTTGTCCCAAATCAATGGGATTTTTGCTGCTAACAGAAATATTAGTGGGGTGCCCTCTCTACAGCCCCTGCAAGCTCTGGCTCACTGGCCACACACCCCAGGAACACCACCCAAGACTGCAATCCAAATCCAGGCAAGTCAAAGCAAAAGCAATTGCCCTCTAAATGGTCACTTTGTCCCCCTATGATATGGAGTTCAGGAGCTTTAAAAGCAGCCATGGGGCACCACAACTCCTCCCACCACTTCTCACCCCAGGGGCAGGGGACAGAGCACATTTTTCCTTCACCCTTACAGCAGAGTTCCCAAATGATCTTTTATTTTCTCATTGGTCTTTAGGGGTGGAGGAATCTAGAAACCACCAAAGCTGCTGGTGATTCACTCTCTTTAATCTGCTCTGGATGTACTGGGTGCTAGTTGGGGCCACTCTGTGGCCAGAACTGTGGCAAACTGCAGAATGCACTCAGCTCCCAGCACACTGTGATAGACGTTTCCTGTAAGCCTACCAGGCTGCCTTCAGTGGGAGATTTGTTTCTCTCTTTCTCTTTGTGGTTCTGTAGCTTTAAAATTTCTTTAGAGTAATTTTTTTTTTACCTATATTGGAGATGGTTGAAGCTGGAGCACAAGCCAAGTTTGTGCTTTTACTCCACCATCTTGGCTCCTCTCCTACTGTTGCTGTTTTAAGGGAAAATAAACCTCCCTCTTTTTTCAGAGACTTGTTCGGATCTAATTTTGTCCAAAGATCCAACAGATTGTATATGAAATTTCAGAAATAAAGAAGAATCCAAGGTGATTTCAAGGTTGTGAGCATGAGAGAAGGAAGGATTGTCATTGCCCTCTGCAGTAATAGGGCAGATGAGGGGATGCTTTGGGGTAAAAGATGATGAATTCCATTTTGGACACTTTGAGTTCAAACATTCTATTGGACCTCTGCTACAGGACATGTGAAAGACAATTAGAGATATGAGTTTGGATGTCAGCAAAGACATTACGGCAGGATAGGTAGATTTGAGAATCATTAACATAAGTGATGACAGTTTCACTTAACACAATGCCTGGCACATAGGAGGTGCTCAATAAATGTTTACTTTTATTGATAATTGGGGGCTTATAAGATCACTGAGTGAAATAGTATAGAAAGAAGAAAATAGAGGAGCCAGGATAAAACCTGATAGGACAGGTGTCACATAGTAGTCTTCCATGGTTTCTCAATAGGAGTTAACACATTTTCTGAGATTTGAATTCAGTTAAAGGCTTTAAGAGTCATAGGTAATGGAGTACAGCTAAAATACTGAATATATCAAGGGAGCTGTAGTATGAAGTCACCCTTCACAGGCAGGCTAGAGTCGGATTGTGAAAGGATTTAACTACCAACTTAGGAATTGATAAATTGATATTTTATCTTAATATTATTAGGGGATCATTGCTCTTACTGGGTGGGGCATGGGGAAGAAGAATGACCATTCTTTTTATTTATTTATTTATATTAATTTATAAATGTATTTATTTATTTTTAGTTTTCAACATTCATTTCCACAAAATTTTGACTTACAATTTTTTCTCCCCATCTTTCCCTACCCCCACCCCCAAATAGCAATCCTACTGAATATCCCTTCCCCTAATCTGTTCTCTCTTATATCCTCTCCCATCACTCCCCCAACTTTATAATAGGGCAAGATGGATTTCTATATCACAGTGCCAGTATATCTTATTTCCCAGTTGCATGTAAAAAAAAATTTTTTAAACAATTGTTTTCAAAACTTTGAGTTCCAGATGTTTTCCCTTCTTCCCTCCTCAAACCACCCCCACTGGGAAGATAAACAATTCAATATAGGTTGTACATGTGTGGATACCCAAATCATTTCCATAGTAGTTATATTGTGAAAGACTAACTATATTTCCCTCCATTCTATCCCTCCCACTTATTCTATTTTATCCTTTGACTCTATACCTTTTAATAATATTTATTTCTAACTACCCTCTCCCCTAATATGCCCTCCCTTATATTACCCCCTCTCTTGTCCTCTACCCCCCTATTTTCCTGGAGGGTAAGATACCCAACTGAGTGTGTGTTATTCCCACCTTCAGCCAAATTCAATGAGAATAAGGTTGTCTGATTCCCTTTCACCTTCCTTCTCTTCCCCTTCATTATAATAATTTTCTCTTACCTATTTTATATGATATAATTTACCCTAGCCTGTCTCTCCTTTTCTCCCCCTCCCAAAAATTCCTCTCTCACCTCTTAATTTTATTTTCTTAGATATCATTCCTTGATATTAAACTCATCCTGTGTCCTCTATGTATACATGGATATTCATATGCCCATACTCACATATATATTTATATACACATGCACCCTCCTATACATACATATATATGTATGCATACATACATATATATATATATTCCCTTCAACTATCCTCATACTAAGAAAAGTCTTATGAGTTATAATTATTGTTTTTCCATATAAGGATGTAAATAGTTCCACTTTAATAAGTTCCTTATGATTTCTTTTTCCTGTTTACCTTCTCATGCTTCTCTTACTTCTTGTATTTGAAAGTAAAATTTTCTGTTCACCTCTGGTTTTTTCGTAAAGAATGCTTGAAAATCCACTATTTCATTGAATGGCCATATTTTCCTCTGAAGCATTATACTTTGTTTTGCTGGGTAGGTGATTCTTGGTTTTAGTCCTAGCAACTTTGACCTATGGAATAGCATATTCTAAGCCCTTTGATCCCTTAATGTAGAAGCTCCTAGATCCTGTATTATCATGATTGTGTTTCCACAATACTCAAATTGATTCTTCCTGAATGCTTGCAGGATTTTCTCCTTGAATGTGGGAACTCTGGAATTTGGCTATTATATTCCTAGCATTTTCCTTTTTGAGGCCTTTTTCAAGAGGTAAATGGTGAATTCTTTCAATTTCTATTTTGTCTTCTGGTTCTAGAATATCAGGGCAATTGTGTTCAATAATTACATGAAAGAAGGTGTCTAGGATTTTTTATTGATCATGCCTTTCAGGTAGTCCAGTAATTTTAAAATTATATCTCCTGGATCTATTTTCCAGGTCAGTGATTTTTCCAGTGAGATATTTCACATTGCCTTCTATTTTTTTTTCATTTGTTTGGATCTGTATAATAGTATCCTGATTTCTTAAGAAGTCATTAGCTACCAATTCCTCCAATCCAATTTTGAAGGAGTTATTCTCTTCAGTGAGTTTTGAAATTCCTTTTCCATCTGGGAAATTGGCTTTTTAAGGCATTCTTTTCCTCACTGGCTTTTTGGGCCTCTTTTAGCATTTGAGTTAGTCTACTTTTAAGGTATTATTTTGTTCACTGTATTTATGGGTCTCCTTTAGCAGGCTGTTGACTTGCTTTTCATGATTTTCTTGAATCATTCTCATTTCTCTTCCCTGTTTTTCTTCCACTTCTCTTACTTGATTCTCAAAATCTTTCTTGATCTTCTCCATGGCCTATAACCAGTTCATATTTTTCTTGGAGGCTTTTGATACGGAAGTTCTGACTTAGCTGTCTTCCTCCTGCTCCATGCCTTGATCAATTTTTGTCTCCAAAAATGGGTCCATGATCTGTTTGTGCTTCCTCTGCTTGCTCTTATTGCCAGCCAATTACTTGGTTTTTGAGCTCTTTGCCACAGTGGAACTCTGCTTACAGAATGGAGAGAGCTTTGACCCAAATCATTGGGGTTTTCACAGCTGCTGGAGCTATTAGGAGGGTGTCCTCACTACAGCCCCCAAAAGCTCTGCCTCCCTGGCCACACACCCCAGTACCACTACCCAGGACTGTGATCTTTATCCAATAAGGTCAAAGCAAGAGCAATTACCCTCTGAATGGTCACTTGGTTCGCCTATGATCTGCAGGCCAGGAGCTCCTGAGGTAGCCATGTGGCAGAATAGCCACCACACCTCTGCCACTTCTCACCCCGGGGGCAGGGGCCAGACAGTGTTCTTCATCCACTCCTTTTGCTACAGAGTTCCCAATTGACCTTTAATTTTCTTGTTGGTGTTTATGGGTTGAGAAGTCTGGAAACTGCCACAACTGCTGGTGATTCACTCTCCTGATGTCTGCCTCTGGCTTGTCTTGGAGCTGGTTGTGGCTGCCCTAGGGTCAGAACCACATGGTTCATGTGGGACTGTGCTTAGCTTGCAGCCCACTTAAATAGATCCTTCCTGTCCACCTGCCAGGCTCCCTTCAGAGGGAATTTATTTCTCTCTGTCACTTTGTAGGTTCTATAGCTCCAATGTTTGTTTAGAATCCTTTGTTTTAACATGTATTAGAACTGATTGGAGCCAGGATTTGGCCATTCTTGTGCTGTAAGAAGATGATTTTGACAGCTGAGTGGAAACCAGATTGGAGTGGGAAGAACTAGAAAATGGAGTCATATTAAGACACTGCTGTAATATTCCTAGTGATTCCTAGCAATGAGCTCCTGCACTGGACTGTTGACTTGGTGACTAGAAAGTGATGTGAAGGTAATATTAAATGCAAAGATAGATCAGCTAACTTGCAGGTGTCAGGTTCACATTAGAATATTTTCTGGATTTTGATAGACAGTTGTCACTTGTGTGCCATGATGAGGTATCAAAGTAGTTTTAATGGCTAAAGGTACTATGTACATGCATCTACCTAACATATAATAGAAAGAAGAAGGTCCTTTCCAACTTCCATCTCATAAACTGCTCCTTAAGGAAATTGTTTATTTGATCTCATAGAGAAGGCTTAGATTGACTCTAATGACCAGCTGTGTTTCTGCTTAATAATAACTAGTTATTGGCAAATCTGCCAGAATGACAGAAAGCATTCTGGCCTATGCTTACCCACAGTCCTAATTAGACATGTATAACTTGGCATACATTTCTTTAAAAAAAAAGGTTGCTTTATTTTAAATAAAACCACCTAATAATCTTCAATATGAAAACTTGTTCCAACTGCACCTCACAAAATTGTAGGCAATGGGAGACACAAAAACATATTAAAAGAAAGAAAAAGGTGACCTGAAAGGAAATAATTTAAATATTTTTGGGATCACCAGATTTATAACTTATATATCACCTTGATTTATAGATTTATCACCTTAGAAATATCATGTTTCAATTCCCTCAGATGACAGAAGAGGAATCTGATGCCTTTAAAGGGGAAATTAATATATACAACACAGTGCCTAACACACAGCATGTACTTAACTGTTTTGGACAGCTATGTGGCACAGTGGATAAAGTGTTGAGCGTCAAGTCAGAAAGACTCATCTCCCTGAGTTCAAATATAGCCTCAGACACTTACTAGCTATGTGACCCTGTGCAAGTCACTTAACCCTGTTTGCCTCAGTTTTCTCATCTATAAAATGAGCTGGAGAAGGAAATGACACATCACTCCAGTATTTTTCCAAGAGGACCCTGAAATGGGGTAGTGGAGTCAGATGCAAGAGAAACAACTGTACAACAAAAATAAATGATTTCTGATTGGTGTCCATATTCACATGCAAATAAGTACAGAGCCAAGTTCATGAATTCAAACCCAGGTCTCCAGACTTATAGCCCAATATTTTTTATTCTTTCTATCCCAATGAAGATAAAGTTTCTTGATGAAAAGAATGTTGCTGTTGTTTTCCCCTAGAGTATAAATGGTAATCTTCAAAGCACAAAAAATTTATCAAGGTACTCTATATCTCATAATTATTAAGCCTTATTCTCTAACTTGAGACTTTGGATCAGATACAAGGAAGGACTTGAGTCGTGGTATAACACATAAGTTAGGATACTAGAGTGGAAGTCAGGAGGTCCCAGGTTCAAATCCTGCCTCAATTCTTTCACTTATTGATCAGCTTAGCTCATTAGGGTTATGCAGGTTCTTTTCTACATATTCAAAATACAAATAAAGGCAAAAACAGTTACAAGTTATCTAAGTATGGACAAATCATTTAATTTTGCCATGCCTTGGTTTCCTCATCTCTAAAATGGAAATTGAACTTGATGACCTCTAAAGTCACTTCCAGCTCTAAATCTATGACCTACTGACCTTCCAGATTGTAAAGAATATCAAATGTCAGAAAGGGTTTCTGAGATCAGTTATGAAATCAAATTCTAGAATGATCTTTAAGAAATCTAGCCCAAGTATACCCAAGAGGTCTTGTCTGAAGGCAAGGAAATAGACTATCAGAGGATCCCCAGAAGAGATTTTGAGCCCCAAATAATGATTGTGGGATTTACTTGTGTTTTCCTCACCAATATGATGTATAACTTTAATTCTCATTCTATGGAGTATGGAGAAATCTGCACCTCTTGCCTTATGCTGAAAGATTAAAGCCCTAATTTCCTATGTGGAAAAACAATATTTGCTGAATTATTTGGGTACATATATAAATCCCTAAGTGGTTCAAAGACCCTCCAGGTATGGTCAAAAATCATGGAGTTTTAGATAACCTTCCTCATTTAAATTGATGCTTATGCTTGCCACATTAATTGTCTTAAAAGAAGTGTGAATTCAGTTGTTTTTTTTTTTAATATATGTTGACACTGGTATGTCTTTAGGTTTTTATGAATATTTAGTAATTTTTTTTCTTTTTTTCTCTCTTTTTATTTTTAGTTTACATCATTCATTTCCACAATATTTTGAGTTACAAATTTTCTCCCTATTTTCCCCTAGCCACCACCCCAAAACAGCAATCCCACTGAATATTCCCTCCCCCAATATGCTCTCTCCCATATCTTCTCCCATCCCCTCTCCAACTTTCCAGTAGGGCATGGTGGATCTCTATGCCCCAGTGCCTGATTATCTTATTTCCCAGTTACATGCAAAATAATAAAAATAATTATATATATATATATTAAACATTATATAAACATATTTTAAACATTATGTGTATATATATATATATATTTAAACATTTTATTTTAAAACTTTGAATTCCACATTCTTTCCTTTCTTCCCTCATCACCCACCCTTATTGGGAAGATAAGCAATTCAATATAGGTTGTACATGTGTGGTAAGTGTACATATGTACTATGTAAAGTATTTCCATAGTGAATATATTGTGAAAGACTAACTATATTTCCCTCCATCCTATCACAACCCCACTTGTTCTATTCTCTACTTTGATCCTGTCCCTTTTCAAATGTGGGTGCTTCCAGCTTCCCTCCCTCCTAGCCTGCCCTCCCTTTCATCATGCCCCTTCTCATCCCCTTCCCCCCTACTCTCCTGTAGGGTGAGATACCCGATTTAGTGTGTATGTCATTCCCTCCCTAAGGCAAGTTCAATGAGAGTAAGGTTGATGCATTCCCTTTTGCCTTCCTGTTCTTCTGCTCCACTGTAACAGATTTCCCTTGCCTCTTCTATATGAGATAATTTACTCCTTTCTGTCTCTCCCCATCTCCTCTCATTATATTCATCTCTCGCCTCTTAATTTCACCTTTTAAGTATCATTTCTTCCTATTAAATTGATTCTGTGTCCTCTGTCCATATATACCTGTACACATATATACACACACTCAGATATGTATTCATATGCTCACATACCCTCATATATATACACACACACACACACATTTTATAGCCTTCAACTATTCTCATACTGAGAAAAGTTTCATAAGTTAAAATTATTATTTTTTCATGTAGGAATGTAAATAGTTTGAGTTTGATAAGTTCCTTATGATTTCTTTTCCCTGTTTACCTTCTCATGCTTCTCTTTCTTCTTGTATCTGAATGGCAAATTTTCTATTCAACTCTGCTTTTTTTAATCAAGAATGCTTGAAAGTCCTCCATTCCATTGAATTTCCATATTTTCCCCTGAAACATGATACTCAGTTTTCCTGGGTAGGTGATTCTTGGTTTTAATCCCTGCTCCTTTGACTTCAGGAATATCATATTCCAACCCTTCAATCCCTCAGTGTAGAAGCTGCCAGATCCTGTGTTATCCTAATTGTGTTTTCACAATATTCAATTTTTTTTTCTTCCTGGCTTCCTGTAATATTTTCTGCTTCATCTGGGAACTCCAGAACCTAGCTATAATATCCCTAGAATTTTTCTTTTTGGGATTGTTTTCAGGAGGTGATCAGTGGATTCTTTCAACCTCTATTTTACCCTCTGGTTCTAAAACATCAGGGCAATTTTCCTTGAGAATTTCTTGGAGAATGATCTCTAGGTTCTTTTTTTGATCATGTGTTTCAGGTAGTCCAAGAATTTTTTAAATTATCTCTCCTGCATGTATTTTCCAGGTCAGTGTTTTTCCCAGTGAGATATTTCACATTGTCATCTATTTTTATTAGTTTACATCTGTTTAATAGTATATTGATTTCTCATAAAGTCACTAGCCTCCATTTGCTCCCATCTAATTCTGAAGGAATTATTCTCTTTAGTGAGCTTTTGAGATTCTTTTTCCATCTGGAAAATTTGGCTTTTTAAGGCATTCTTCTCCTCATTGCTTTTTTGAAACTCTTTTGTCATTTGAGTTAGTCTATTTTTTTAAGGTGTTATTTTCTTCATTCAGGTTGTTGACTCTCTTATCATAATTTTCTTTCATCATTTCATTTCTCTTCCAAATTTTTCCTCTTCTTCTCTTATTTGGTTTTGAAAATCCTTCTAAAAGTCCTCTATGGCTTGTAACCAGCTCATATTTTTCTTGGAAGATTTTGGTGCAGGAGCTCTGACTTCATTGTCTTCCTCTAGTTCCATGCTTTGATACTTTTTGTCCCAAAAATAGGAGTGTAAAGTTGGATTTCTCTGCTTGCTTTGCTTCCTCATGTTGCCACTCAATTATTTGACTTTTGAGCTTTTTGCCACAGTAGAACTCTGCTACCAGAGAGGATAGCTTTGTCCCAATTACTGGGGTTTTCTCAGCTGCCAAAGGTATTAGTTGGGTGCCCTCTCTGAAGCCTCCACACTCTGGAAAACTGGTCACATACCCCAGGACCTTCACCCTAGACCACAATCCAGATCCAAGCAGGTTAAAACAAGAGCTGGCTGCTTGTTCCCCCTATAATCTGCAGACCAGGAGCTCTGATGCAGCCACAAGGTGGTGGCTGCACAGCCACTTCTCACTCTGGGGGAGGGGCAAATGCCAGGCCACACTCCCAAACTCTTGGTTCTCAAAGTCCACACTGCACTGACCCCTCACTTTGTCCTTAGCATCTATAGGTTGATAATTCTGGAAACTGCCACAGCTACTGGTGATCTGAAGTCCCTCCAGCCAGTGGCTGGTTGTGGCTGCCATGAGGCTACATACTCTGGCTCATGTTTGGCTTCACTTGGCTCCCAGAGAGTTGTTCTGGCCCCTTCCTGACAGCCTGCCAGGATGTCTTCCACAGGAAGTTAGCTTCTGTGTGTCATTTTGTGGGTTCTGCAGCTCCAAAGTTTGTTTAGAGTCATTTTTTTCATGTTTTGGAGGAGGTGGAAGTGGGAGCCTATCAGAAGTCCTGTTTCTCAACATTTAGTAATTTAAAAAAATGTATATTATTCTATGTGTAATTGACAGAAATATCCACCTGACTCATCAGGTGTGGAGAAAGCCAAAGGAGAGACAGCATTAGAAAGTATGCTGGAGTGTAATCTAAGCATCTGAATTCAAACCCAGACTTAGTGCCTTATTTCCTTTGTGACCTAGATTTATTTACTTTTCTTCTCTGGGCCTCAAGCTCATGAGTGGCAAAATTAAATTTAAGGACAATTCCATTCGGTAATCATTTATTAAGGGGGAGGGGAGAGAAATGAATATAATTACTAATCTCAGCCCTGAGTAAAGGTGAGGAAATGTACTTCCCTCTTCTCCTATGAGAAGTAAGAAACTATGAATGTGGAATGCGGCATTCTTTGCGATTGCTATGACCTATGGTCACTGAGTCAGTTTCTTTGACTTATTCTCTCCCTACCTTTCTCATGTGAAAGGCTCATTGAAGTGAGGTGGGTGGTACATCTGGAAATTATTATGATATAAAAAAGACATCAAAAAACCTTAAGGAAAAAATGCACTTTAATTAGGACTTTATGCTACACAGAGGATAAATTTGTAAAACGTATCCATCTCCTCCAATACAAAGCAAATTAGTATAGATTTGTACTGGAATGATTTCTAAATGTCCTCAAGCTCTAAATCTCTGTATCTTGTTTTCTATTACTAAAATTTCAAGTTTAATTTAAGAGGTTGTGTGTTTGTCCTTTCTTCTTGAAGATGACTATGGCATCGCTGAAAGATGGCATGACTTGTAGTTGACTTGGATTTGAGTGAGGAAGTGCTGTGCAAGGTCACCATCCTCACTTTCTCCTCCAGAACCATACCATCTGGGTCTAGTGACCTCATATTCCTCAGGATGACTTGAGATGGCCCAGGATTCAATGGGACACCTTGGTCCTTTTAGGCTAAGGTCGTTTTAGGTTCTCACTTTGAGCCACGTACCACCCATTCCAACGATAGGGCTCTTTAAGAAGTTAGTCAAGGGATCTCTGTCTCTCTCTCTCTGTCTCTCTCTTGTTCTCTGTTCCTCCCTCCCTCCCTCTGTGTGTGTATATGTGTGTGTATGTATACACACATATGTATATATAATACACACATGCATATGTGCATATATGTATTATACACATATGTATGCATGTGTATGTATGTAAGTGAAATTGGGAAGTGAAGACCCTCAGCATTTCTGGCCAAAAGAGAAACAATTACTATTTGCTATTTAGAAAGCAGAATACAAGTTTATTAATCGAAGTCGGAAAAAAATTTATAGTTTCATGGCTTAAGTCAGTCACCAGTTTCCATTGGCTTAAATTCCTATAAAATGTAAGTAAGTTTTCTTAAAAAAAATATTCCACCAGGGTGGCCAGGTGGCACAGTGAGTAAGAGTGCCAGCCCCAGAGTCAGGAGACCTGGGATTGGTTCCGGGCTCAGATACTTAACACCCACACAAAATAACTGGCAGTGTAACCTTGAGAAAGTTACTTAACCCTGACTGCTTTAAAAAAATATTCCACCAAATGGTTTAATGTATTTTGTGCAAAATCCAATATGTGTTGGGTCCCAAGAGATATGAAACAGTTCTCTAATAGCAATTTAAAAATAGAAAATTTAATGGAAGCCCTCAATTTTTCATTTTTTGAGAATTTTGATGTCTCAGTGATATTAACCTAACAAAAGCAAAATCATTCATTCTTCCTTCCTTCCTTTCTTTTACTCTGTCTTTCTTTCCTTCTCTCTTTCTTTCTTTCCTTCTTTCTTTCCTTATTTCTTCCTTGCTTCCTTTCTTTCTTTATTCCTTCCTTTCTTTCTTTCTTCCTTCCTTTCTCCCCTCCCCTTTCTTCAAAACTACATGTTCTGAGCATTGATCATACAGCCAAGGTCCCTGTTGGGATATGGGTATCTTCTGATCTTAGGCTATCTCCCTAAGGTGTTCCCTTCAGAGATCATCCCTACTTCATTATTCACCTGTGAAAATGAGACCAAACTTCTAAAGGACTTCCTGAAACAAAGCACTGTGTTGACATGTCTCCTTTGAAAATTGTCTAAAGGATGTATGATTGAGTTTTAGTATTCAATCTCCTGAAAATATGTGTCTTTCTCATGACAAGTCCAATGAAGGACTTGTATTGTGAGTACTCTCTCTTTATTTTCATAGTTGTTCTTAAGCAAATCTGATTTTTTATTCCAAAAGAAATATTCCCAGGAATCTGAAATGAATGAAAGTATTTAGTGTGTCTTCATTGCTGCTGATTACTGTGCTTAATTTTGAGTATACAAATACAAAATGAAACATAAACCTTGCCCTCAAAGAATGTATATTCCAATAGGAGAATGTGTGCATCTATATCAGTATTGTCTATGGAAATAGACAATGGATAAAGTGCTAGGCCTGAAATCAAATGATGCTTCAGACACTTACTACCTGTATGGTGCTGAGCAAATAATTTAATATCTATCTGGCTCTCTTTCCTCATCTGTAAAGTGGGGAAAATACTGGCCCCTACCTCCCAGGGTAGGCGTGAGAATTACTTCAAATAATATTTGCAAAATGTTATGCAAACCTTAAAATATTACATAAATACTAGCTACCATCACTATCACTGTCATTATCATCATCATTATAATTGTTAAAAGTTTCAGGGAAGGTGAGGGGCTGTATAGGAATAGGTTTACAAAACCTTTCCAGGAACAAGGGTTGAGTTAATTTGATCAGTGTTCCAAAGTGCCAAAGAGAAAGGCATCAGAGTTGCACTAGCAGGGCTGCTACTTAGGCTGTCCAGGAGGTGACTGGCATGTGAGGAGACAAGTAATATATGACCTTTAATTAAAGCATGACTGTGGCCAGCCTGAAGTGAAGAAAAAATGAGAAAAATGGAATAATACACATGGGGGAAATTCTAAGATATAAAACTACACTCAAAATCATGGCATTACATAGTTCAGTTTCCAGCCTTAATATTCCTTGCTTTCTTGATCCTCCTGACTTGAGCTGTTCGATCCCACTATGGCTGAGTCAACATATGCAGGTACACACATGTACCCAGAGAGGTAGATTCAAATCATTCAGAAAATAAGCATTCTCTGAGCACTTACTAACAAGTAAGTTCTGGGAATACAAAAAAAAAGCAAGAATCCCTGATCCCAAAGAACTTCCAATCTCATAGGACATTAAAGAAGCAAATAGCTAGGCACAACTAAGTTTTATCCAGATAAATAGGAAATAAAAAGAGGAAAGGTGTTAGAATTAAGAGAGGTTGGCAAAGCTTCCTCTAGAAGTTGGGGTTTCAATGGATACTTAAAGGAAACCAAATAGCAGAGATGAGGAAGGAAAGCCACAGAATCCAGTGGAAGGGTGTGTCCTGTTAAGGAACTCTAATAGTGCTGCTGCTGGTGTTTAATCCATGGATACACACACAATCAGAGTCTCAGCATCCTCTTCTATAACATGAAAGAGTCAAAATGGATTCGCTTTGAAAGGAGCCCCATTTGGATGCTTCTCCTTGTCAGGAAAATTTTCCATTGAGTTCAAATCTTCTGTTTCAGTTTCCATACATTATATGAGTTCCATACTCAAGTCTCTAAAATCTAATCACTCATTCAAATTTTAAACTAGATTTGTGATTTCATTCATGTAGATTTCTCCTGACAATACAGAATGGTACCTCTTCTACAACTTGAACTTGGAGAGTTGTGTAAAGGACTTAGAAGTCCATTGACTTATCTAGGGTAACACAGCCAGGATGTGTTCAAACCTGGACTTGAACCCAAGAGTTTTTCATACTCTGAGGCTGGCTCTCTCCATCCTACCCCTTCCCCAGGATGTCTCCTCTAAATCTTCTCAATGTCAGCCATTGATAGTTCTTTCACATCTCTGCTCTCATGCCCTGATCTCCCTCCCATTACCCTGGTGACCCTCCTCCTCCTCAAACAGTACCTCCCTTCCTACTGTATGATGGCCATTCCTGAAGACAACATTCCAAATGTGGTGGGGGCAGCACAATGGACATTGGCACCAGAGGGACTGGCATTCATTGTTCTGGACAATTGCTCCTTTTTTTAGAGCCAAAGTTTCTTTGGGGGTGTTTGGAGTCATTTCTGAAACCTTGAAGTAGATTAAGGAGAAGTACAAGTGTTTGTTCACACACACATACACATACAAACACCCATACACAAACACACACACAAATTTTCCTATCCAGACTACACTGGAAACAGGATCTAAGAAAGTCAATATTTTTCTAAAAGTAAAGGGGAAAACCTCAGGCAGTTTGGTGCTCTCCTGTATGCTGGGACAATGTTTGTTTCCTGAGTAAATGAAAAATGACTCAGCTTTGTTTTCCTCCCGTTTTCTTTCTTTGACTGGGTTTACTGTCAAATCAAGGAAATGGACAGAAAATGTAAACTTCTGGAAGGCTTATGTGGTTTCATTTTGTTTCCTTAGCACAATTTCCTTCTTAATTTTTTTTTGTTGTTGGGCAGCTAGATGGCACAGTGAATAGTGTGCCAGGCCTGAAGTCAAGTAAATTTATCTTCCTGAATTCAAATATAGCTTCAAAGACCTAATAGGTGTGTGACCCTGAGCAAGCCAAATTCTGATATGGCTACTTACCCATGCTGGACTTTGGGCAAGTCACTCTCTTAGTGCCTCAAGTCCCTCACTCACAAAAGAAGAGGGCTGAACTGGACAGCCTTGAAGTGCCTTGAATCTTGAATCCTAAAATCCTATGAATCCTCATTAGTTTGTCAGTTCCTTAGCAAAGGATACTGAAGAGATAAAACCCAAAGCAGTGCATTTTGGGTAACAGAGAAGCAAAGTTTATGAGCCTTCTTGGCACTGAATCTAGAATTATAGAATTAAGTCTTGACAAAGTGACCACTCTTTGTATGCAAGAAACTACTGATGTTATGTAACCTATAACTTTCATTTTGAGAGGCAGTATTTTATAGTGGAGAGCATGTCTAATATGGCATCAGGAAGACTTTATAATTGAGTCTGAGACAGGTGTCCTCTTTTAAACATTGATTAGCTGTGTGACCTTGGCCAAGTTAATTTACCCCTCTTGGCTTCATCTTCTTCATCTGTGTAATGGAGAACATCTATACTCCAGGGATTTCTGTTTTCTTTTTTTTTTTTTTGATCAAATAAGATTACGTAAAACATCTGCAAACCTTAGACATCTATATAAATATGAGTTATTTTATAATATGAAGAGCTGGGAGT
>NW_027187320.1:31830-44475 GCF_028583685.1 Petaurus breviceps papuanus | reverse complement strand
ATCTTTGGAAATAGAGGCAGTAGAGGTATTGGTGGGTCAGAGGGTATGGGCAGTTTCTAACTCTTTGGGCATAATTCCAGATTGCTCTCCAAAGTGATTGGATCAATTCACACAAATTTAACCCAGTTATAGCTTAATGGGAATTAATCAAAACTACTAGTGGGACTTCTCTCTCTTGTTTCCTCACAGGCCCTGCCCATACTCATGAAGCTCCTTCTTTATGGTGGGATGCCTCTTATACCTACAGAGTCAAGGACTATGGTGGGGAAGTGACAGAAGCAGGGGAGGTTGTCACTAGGACTACCCACAAGGGTGGGGACTTAGCATCTTTCAAAAGAGTCTTTGGGGGCTGCTAGGTGGTTCACTGAATAGAAAAACTGGCCCTGGATCCAGGAGGACCTGAATTCAAATCTGGCCTCAGACACTTGACATACTTACTAGCTGTGTGACCCTGAGTGAGTCACTTAACCCCAATTGCCCTGCCTTCCCCTCAAAACAAAAAGAGTCTGTTGGTTCATGTTGAAGTAGAACAGGGTGTGAAAAATCAGAAGTTTCTAGAAGTGTTGGAACTTTTGCCTAGCAACAGAACTGGAATCTGGACTGCTATAAATAAAGAAATGGGGTTTTAGGTAAAGCTTGGCAGAAGTGATGGGAGAAGCAGAAGGCGTGCATTTCAAGAAGGGGAAAGTAGAAGGGAAGAAGCATTTAGGAGGCATCTACTACTAGAGCCAAGTGCTCTACACGGGCCATCTCCTTTGATCCTCACAACACTGAGAGGTAGGTTGGTGATGGGAGTGTGGGGGACGTGCCCTACCTGCTCATGGTCAGTTTTGCTCAAAGCTTTTGTTGTTCTCTCGGAAGGAAGGGAGATATTGGGTGGAGAGAAAGGACTCATTGGGAAATGAATCTTGTCAAAAATGAAACATATTGATAAAAGGTTTTCAAAAATACAAATACAGGATGTGTTTGAAAAATAAGAATTCTCCTTAGTGGGATTAGCATTTAAAAACCAGAAAGCCTGGGAGAATTTATGAATGGATATAAAGTAAAGTGAGCAGAACCCAAGAGAATAGTTTTTATAATAACAAAACTGCTGTAAAAACAACTTTGAAAGACTCAATAATTCTGATCAATGCACTGACCAGCCATGATTCCAGAGGATTCATGATGAAACATACTACTCACCACCAGGCAGGTAGGTCATGGGCAGATTGGAACATAGGCTTTTTGGGGGGTGTAGCCAATGTGAGAAATAGTTTTGCTTAATTAGTCATTTTTGTTACAAAGATTTTCGTCTTTGTTTCTTTTTAGCAATGGAAAAGGGGAGCTAAGGGGAAGAGAAAGTTCATTTCTGTTAATGAAAAATTCATTGAATTTTTAAAATTAAAAAATTTTAAAGTCTAACGAAGCTAATATTAAAACTGCAAAAATAAAACCAATCCCAGAATCTGGGGAGATTGTATGAATAGATGTAGTGTCAAGTGAGTAGAATCAGGTGAACACTTTATACAATGGTTCCAACATTATAAAAGAAAACAATTTTGACAATCTTAAATATTCTGATCAATGCAATGACCAGTCACAATTCTCAAAGAGTGACAGTGATGGAAAATGACTGATAGAAAATCAGCTTGGGAAAAAGAGATGATTGTCTAATGATGCAGAATGAGATGTGCAAGTTCAGACAGAGCAAATGAATGAACTTGTTGTCATCTAGTTCTTTCTTATGAGGGGTTTCAGTTTGAGGAATGGGGTAATTTGGGAGCTGATAGTTAGAGTGACATAACATGAGAAAAGAGAAAAATATCATCAAAGATACATAAAATGTACAGAAGAGAGCAGAAGGAAGTGGAGAAACACAGAGAAAACAGGTCAGTTTGGGAACTATGCTCTTTAATTTTATACAAAATAAGCTCAATGCTCATTCATTATTCCTCGTTATTTTTGTTATTTAATTAAATTTTATTATTTATTAAATCAATTGGCAATTCCAAATACAATCCATTTTTCTGCTCTCTGTGTATGGAAAGAACATGTCTGTCAAGTTCATAATAAAATAGAAGTAAAAACAGCAGTGCTCTAATCAAATGCAGTGACAGAAAACTGGTCCTGGATAAACCTGAGCAGGATGGAAGTGCCTACAAGGCAAGGGCTGTCCCATGTGGTCTTTCACTCTCCAGCACCTAGGACAGTGACTGGCATATACGAGGTAATGAAGAAATACTTCTCAATGAATTGATTGACTAGATAGCAGTTATTGTCTCCCATACATGTAGTTGCATATATGTGGATGTGTGTATGTATGCACGCATACTCATATGTACAAAAAGTGCCTAACATACAATTATATTTCCCCATCATTCTGACTCAAGGAAAAGTTCTCAGTATTGTTATAGTCTAAAAGATTCTTATATATTTATATTAAATGCTGATACTTTTATCTAAAAAGATTTGCCCAATATGGTGATATTGGCATCATTAACTTGACCAACAATGAATACACCCACATTGCCCTACTGACACATTCCCTGACCATGTCTATTGTTGTACCATCTATAACAGAGACCAGGGTATCTTAAATTGCTTGTGTGTCACCTGTTGAAGGTTACAAATGCCTTCCCAGAATGTTATTGTGGTTTTTGAAAATTTAATAATAGAAGGAATAATTGCATTTCAATTAGAAGTTAGTGGAAATAAAGATGTATTTTTCCCATCAATGTTCACAGACCCCTTGCAAATTCTCATTAAATTCATCAGGGGTCAGTGTACCCCAGGTGAAGAGCCCCTGACAGATATAAATATTATGTGTGTGTGTGTGTGTGTGTGTGTGTGTGTAATATAAATATAACAGCTTTCAAGCTGAAGCCCCCTTCTCACTAAGAAGCCTTCCCTGGGTATCCCAGACTAGCTTCTCTGAATGCCTCTGGCTGATCTAGCCTACACTTCGTAAATTGCATTTAATCATGATCCTGTGTTGGTTACTATGGCTTCATATGTGTGTAATTTATTCCCCAGAGACCCAGAAAGCTAATGAAGGACCCTCTATTTCCAGAATCACTGTTTTCCTTAATAATCAATTTTGAGTAATTGTCAAGGAGATTTTACTTTCATAGAAGAGTCGTAGAGATCAGAGGCATGGATTTGGAGGTTGGAGTCAGTCAGGCCAACAGCATTTACTGAGTCTGCTATGGACCAGGCACTGTCCTAAGCAGCTGGGCCAGAGGGCCTCAGAGGCCACTTCAGTCCCTAGACTGATGATCCTGTGAAGTCCACAGGTTCACCAGGAAGTCTGAAGGCTTCAGGTGCTGGTTTGTCAGAGGCCTGCACCTCCCCCGCCCCTCTTTACACTCCTCCTTTCAGAAGGGAGGACACTGTCATTCTAAAGCCTGTAAAACCATGAATGTCCACTGGGTGGAAGGAGGGTCCCTGCTTAGGAGATAAATGACTGATGCCTCTTTCATACTGGGAGGAATTCTTGTTTTTTTTTTTTTCTCAGTCTTTATTAATTTGTTCTTTTACTTTGAGTTTACAAGATTCAGTTCCACAATTCCTTGAGTTTCAAGTTTTCTTCCCCTTCCTCTCCTCCCCCCACACGAACATACAATCAGGAATAGGATCTGCAGATACTTTCACATTACACAATGGTCAGGTTATAAAGAAGGATTGCATCAGATGGAATGAACAATGGGAATGAGGAAACAAAACCAAACAAGAAAAAGAAAGAGAGCAGGTATTGCTTCAATCTGCATTCAAACCCTGTTCTTTCTAGTTCTGTCTCTGCATGTAGACATCTCTCTCCATCATGAGTCTTGTGGAGTTTACTTATAGCCCTGCATTTATGAGAAGAGACTAGTCTATCAGAGTTGCTTGTCACACATACGTTGTGTCTCAAATTGTGTACAAAGTTCTCCTGGTTCTGCTCTTCTCACTCAGCATCAGTTCGTATAAGCCTCTCCAGGTAAATATGAAGACCGTCTGCTCCTCGTTTTTTATAGCACAATAGTCTTCCATTACATGCATATACCACAACTTGTTTATCCATTCCCCAATTGATGGACACCCCCTTAATTTCCAATTCTTTGCCACCACAAAAAGAGCTGCTATAAATATTTTTGTACATATGGGTCTTCCTCCCATTTCTATGATCTCTTTGGGATACAACCCTAGAAGTGGTATTGCTGAGTCAAATGTTATGAAATTATTTACAGCCCTTTGGGCATAGTTCCAGATTTCTCTCCAGAATGGTTGAATCATTTCACAACTCCACCAGCAATGCATTAGTGTTCCAATTTTTCCACATCCTCTCCAGCATTTCTCATTTTCCTGTTTTGTCATCTTAGCCAATCTGACTGGTGAGATGTGGTACCTCAGAGTTGTTTTGATTTGCATTTCTCTAATCAATAGTGATTTAGAGCATTTCTTCATGTGCTGATAGATATCTTTAATTTCTTCCTCTGAAAACTGCCTGTTCATATCCTTTAACCATTTATCAGTTGAGGAATGACTTGTATTCTTATAGATTTGACTCAATTCTCTGTATGTCTTAGAAATGAGTCCTTTATCAGAGACATTTGCTGTATAAAATTCTTTCCCAATTACCCACTTCCCTCCTGATCTTGGTTACATTGGCTTTCTTTGTAAAGAAGCTTTTCAATTTCATGTAATCAGTTATACATTTTGCATTTTATAATGCTCTCTAATTCTTGTTTATTCTAGCTTGCCTCCATTAAATATGATATTGGTGATGGCTTTAAATAGATGCTACTTATTATTTTAAGGAAGTCTCCATTTATTCCTATTCTTTCTAGTGTTTTTAATAGGAATGGATGTTGTACTTTGTCAAATGCCTTTTCTGCATCGATTGAGATAATCATGTGGTTTCTGCTAGTTTTATTGTTGATATGATCAATTATACTGATGGTTTTCCTAATATTAAACTATCCTTGCATTCCTGGAATAAATCCTACCTGATCAAAGTGCATTATTCTTGTGATAACTTACTGTAGGCTTTTTGCTAATATTTTATTTAAAATTTTTGCATCTATATTCATGAGGGAAATTGGTCCATAATTTTATTTTTCCATTTTATCTCTTCCTGACTTAGTTATCAGAGCCATGTTTGCGTCAAAAAAGAATTTGGTAGGACTCCTTCTTCATTAATTTTCCCAAATAGTTTGCTGGGGAGTCTGGGCCTCTGTGCTGCCCTGAGTCCAAATTCTTAGGGTTCTGAAGGGATGGGATGAAAGTCATAATTTCAGTGAGTATAATGATGATGGAATGACTGTTTGGAATTGGCAGAATCATGGGAATTAGTGCTTGGAAGCCATAATAATAATAATAAAAGCAGGCATTTCTATAACAAGCCTTGCAAAGCACTTTGTAAATATGATCCCATGTGCCCTTCACACCCACTCAGAGAGGGAAATGCTATTATGCGCCCCCTTACAGATAAGGAAACCTAAAGAGAAAGATTAAGTGACCTGCTCAGGGTCACAATGCTATTAAGTTCTAAGATGGGATTTGAACTCAGGTCTTCCTGACTCTAAGTCTGACTGAGCCACCTCACTACCTTGACATTTAGACCCACTCTCTGCTGCAAATAAAGGTGAGCCCAAATTTCATCTCACATTGATGCCTATGAAAATTTAATTCATCTGCTGGTTTAATATTCCGCTAACTTTGGACAGGGTGGGGTGGGGAGGTTGGCTTCAGACATGCTGAGACTCAGGGGCTGCAAACACAGGAGCTGAAAGCATTTGGCTGGGATACAGAGATGCCTCCTTTCCCCTCCCATCCTGCCATGACTTTGTCAGAGAGTTCCAGATTCAAGGGGATATCCCTGCTATACACAGGGCACTCAGGAGAGGGAAGCTGCAGAATGAGGCATCACATTAAAGGGATCCAGAGGAGACACAGATGGCATGTTTCAGAGGCAGACCTCCACAGGTCTGTCCAGGCCAGGCTTCCCCCAGGGCTGCTGCCAGGATGGGGAGTGGTGGGCTTGGAAGGTCCCTGGGGGAGGGAAGACCCCAGGCTAGGCCTATCTCTGTCTTTCACTGAATGTGTGGCTCTCAGTCCCTCACTGATACTCTGTGCCTTGGTTTCTTCATTAGGAAAATGAGAACAACATTTGTATTGTCGGTGATACTGAGGCTAATAAAACCAGATCTTCTTCTCTGAACTTACGAGATACAAGGAGGCGGTTAGGAAAAGAAAAAAGACAAAACCAAGGTCCTTGTAGGGCAAGCTAAGGTTCAGGATGGGAAGGCCTCTGTTTGGCAGACGCTGGTCCCAGCACAGACTCTAGAAGGGTATTACCCAAAAATTGTTCCCAATAGACAGTCTCAGCATCCTTCCATGGTCCTATGTGTGCTGAGTGGGAGTAGCAAGGGCCAGGGAACTCCTTGATATGAACCAACCATAAGTGTAGGGGAAATCAGCATCACAGAATCTGAGAGTCATTTCAGCCCCGAGAGGTCAGCTAGTCTAGCCAGTGCATGTCACACTCAAAGAGAAATGGGTTTTTGTTATTCAGTTGTGTCCAAAACTCTGTGACCCCATTTGGGGTTTTCTTGTCAAAGATACTGGAGTGATTTGCCATTTCCTTCTCCAGCTCATTTTACAGATGAGGGAACAGAGATAAACAGGATGAAGTGACTTGCCCAGGGTCACAGAGTTAGTAAGTTTCTGAAGCCATATATGAAGACAAGAAGATGAATCTTCCTGACTCGAGGCCCTGCACTCCCTCTAATAAACCATCTGCTTACCCCCAAATACAAATGGCAGTCACTAATCTGTACGTAAAGATCATTGTTGGTCACATACTGCATGGAATCCACACTCTGACAAAGGCCACAAGGGTTGGTCACTCAATACCTCCAAGGCAGGGCCCTCTGGAGCAGCCCCTTCTGCTTCTGGACACCTGTGAGAGTTAAGAGGGGACCCTTGAAAGCTGGACTCTGGAAGTCACAGAGTTTGGAGATCAGGTCAGAGAAGCAACTCCAGTTCTGAGAGATGGTTCACATTTCTGTGAATTTTTCATCAGATATGAAAACAGTATTTTTGTCCTGTTCCTTGTGAGCCACTGGGAGGGGCAGGGCAGGAAGTCTTGTGAAGAAAGAGAAGACAAGACCTCCATGTACTGCCCTCCACCACTGGATGACTGAGGCAAGAGGAAGCTTCTGGGCTCAGAGGAAGATGGTCCTACCCCCTGGAAGCTCTCTCCCTATTTCAACCCCAGGGTCACCAAATCATGTGTGGCCATGGTATATGATAGCTTACACCCCAGGGGATCTCATTTACCTACTTATCAGAAAATCCTTCAGAGGCTTCAAACCTTCTGTTGCAAAAACTATGTCCCAGTCACTCAGTGAGCAACAAATACCTCAGCATTACCCCAGGACCTGACCTGACATATTTGTAGAAAGTGTTATTTCATATCCAAGATGGCAGAGTAAAAGCAGGAATTTGCTTGAGCTTGTTCCCCAATCACTTACACATACCTGTAAAAAAAGACTTTAAACACATTTTTAAGCTACAGAACCAGCTGAAGACAGCCTGGCGGGCTCACCAGGCTGAAAGCTCCCCACAGTCCCACAAGGGTCAGGATAGCCCAGAACGGGCAGAGCAGGCCTCAGGGGACGGAATCATTGGCAGCTGTGGTGGTTTCCAGACTTCCCAAGCCACAAACACCAAAGACAAAGTAGAAGGTCAGTGGGGAAACCCTGTTGGACCTGTATGTAAGAAGAGCGCAGTCCAGCCCCACCACTGGGGCAGCAGGGGGGCGGCAGTAGCTGCTCCAGAGCTCCAGGTGCACAGAGGGTGGGGGGCATCAAGCAGCTCATCAGAGGGCAACTGCTCTTGCTTTGTTCTGCTTGCAGTCTTGGGTGGCATCCCTGGGGTGAGCAGGAGCACTGGCGTGGCAGAGCTCGTGGCGCCTGTGGAGAGGGAATCCTCCACACAGTTCTGAGGCAGAAAAGAGTGCCTGTGGTCACTCTCAGACCAGAGAATAGACACTGGGAGGAGTAAACAGTTCTCTTCTGATCACATCACCTTAGAAGAGCTGAAAATTCACAGAGGCCTAGAAGCAGCTTTGACAACTGCACAAAACCCCAGAAACTTAGGACTAAGCACTCTCCACTCTGGAAGCAGAATCCTACTTTAATAAGGAGGTCAAAGTCAAGTATTTGACTGCGAAAATGAACAAACAGAACAAAAATAATCGGACTATAGAATCTTTATTTGGGGACAAAAATGATCAAAGCATGCAACCAGAAAAAGACAACAAAGTCAATATTCCTGCATCAAAAGCCTCCAAGAAAAATATGAATTAGTCACAGGCCATGGAAGAGCTCAAGAAGAATTTTGAAAATCTAGTAAAAGAAGCAGAGCAAAAATTGGGAAGAGAAATGAGAGTGATGCAAGAAAATCATGAAACGCGAGTCAACAGCCTGCTAAAGGAGACCCCCAAAATACTGAAGAAAATAACCCCTTAAAATGGACTAACCCAAATAGCAAATGAGGTCCAAAAAGCCAATGAAGAAGAGAATGCCTTAAATAAGCAGTTTTGGGTGGTTGGGGGAGAAGCCAAGATGGCGGAGTAGAAGCATGACCTTCCCACTACTCTGGCTTCCACCCTCTCCAATCCATGTAAAAAGGGGACTCTAAACAAACTTTGGAGCTGCTGAACCCACAAAATGACACAGAGAAGCTAACCTCCCACGGAGGACAGCCCGGCAGGCTGGCAGTAATCCACAAAAAGCACTCTGGGAGCCGAGCCCAACCACAATCCCAGGCTTTAGCCCCAGGGCATGCCTGACCAGCTGCCGGCCATAGGGACTCCAGATCAGCAGCAACTGTGGCCTTTTCTAGATTTATCAACACGTAGATGGGAAGGACAAAGTGAGAGGTCAGTGCAGTCTGGACTTTGAGACCAGTAAGTGGGAATGCATGACTTTTACCCTCAGGGAGAGAAGCCACTGAGACACCAACACAGCCAGCCAGTGCCATGTGGCGGCTTCAGCTCCTGGACTACAGAGTGTAGGGGGACAAAGCACCAGTCTGAGGGGCAATTGCTCTTGCTTTAACCTGCTGGTATCTGGATTGCAATTTAGGGTGGAGGTCCTGGGTGTGTGTCCAGCTTGCCAGAGCGTGTGGAGACCTTAGAGAGGGCACCCATCTAATACCTCTGGCAGCTGAGAAAACCCCAGCGTTTGGGAGGAAAGCTCCTCTGTCTGGTGGCAGAGTCCTACTGTGGCAAAAGCCCAAAAGTCAATTAATTGAGGGGCAAAATGAGCAGGCAAAGGAAACAAAGCAGCCAGAAGATTCCAACATTACATTCCTATTTTGGGGACAAAAAGGAGCAAAGCATGGAACAGGAGGAAAACAGTGAGGTCAAAACTCCTGCACCAAAAGCTTTAAAGGAAAATATGAGTTGTTTACAAGCCATAGAGACCTTAAGAATCAGATAAGAGAAGTGGAGGAAAAACTGGGAAGAGAAATGAGAACAATGCAAGAAAATATGAAATGAGAGTCAACAGCCTGACTGAGGAAAATCACACCTTAAAAAAAACCAGACTGACTCAAATGGCAAACGAGGCTCAAAAAGGCAATGAGGAGAAGAATGCCTTAAAAAGCTGAATTTTCCAGATGGAAAAAGAATCTCAAAAGCTCAACTAGGAGAATCATTACTTCAGAATTAGATTGGAGCAAATGGAAGCTAATGACTTTATGAGAAATCAAGATGCTGTTAAACAGATCCAAACAAATGAAAGAATAGAAGGCAATGTGAAATATCTCATGGGAAGAACCACTGACCTGGAAAATAAATCCAGAAGAGATAATTTTAAAAATTATTGGACTACCTGAAAGCCATGACCAAAGTAAGAACCAAGAAATCATCCTCCAGGAAGTTCTCAAAGACAATTGCCCTGATGTTTTAGAACCAGAGGGCAAAATAGAGGTTGAAACAATCCACCGATCAACTCTTGAAAAAGATCCCAAAAAGGAAACTCCTAGGAATATTATATTATCCAGAATTCCCAGATTAAGGAGAGAACATTACAAGCAGCCAGGAAGAAACAACTTGAATATTGTGGAAACACAATCAGGATAACCCAGGATCTGGCAGCTTCTACCCTAAGGGATGGAAGAGCTTGGAATATGATATTCCAGAGGGCAAAGGAGCTGGGATTAAAACCAAGAGTCACCTATGCAGCAAAACTGAGTATCAAGTTTCAGGGGAAAATATGGGCATACAGTGGAATAGAGGAATTTCAAGCTTTCTTGCTGAAAAAACCAGAGCTGAATACAAAATTTGACATTCAGATACAAGAAACAAGAGAAGCATGAGAAGGTAAACAGGGAAAAGAAATCATAAGGAACTTATCAAAGTTGAACTATTAACATTCCTACATGGAAAAACAATAATTGTAACTTATGAAACTTTTCTCAGTAGTTGAAGGGATTAGAAATATATATATTCTATATATTTCTATATATGAGGGTATATGGCCATATGAATACATATGTGAATGTGTGTATATATATGTTTACAGGTATACATAGATAGAGTGCACAGGACCAATTTAACAGGAATGGATGATACTTTAAAGGTGAAATTAAGAGGTGAGAGGAATATAATGAGAGGAGATGGAGAGAGACAAATTGGGGTAAACTATCTTATACAGAAGAGGCAAGGGAAAATGGTTACAATGGAGGGAAAGATGAGGAAGGCAAAAGGGAATGGGTCAACCTTACTCCTATTGAATTTTTCTTGAGGTAGGAGTGAAATACACACTAAATAGGGTATCTCACCCTCCAGGAGAGTAGGGGGTAAGGGGATGAGAGGGGGCATGATGGTAGGGAGGGCAGGCTGGGGGCAGGGAATTTGGAAGCACCCACTTTAGAAAAGGGGCGGGATCAAAATAGAGAATAGAACAAGTGGGAGGTGGGATAGGAGGGAGGCAAATAAAGTCAGTCTTTTACAATATATCTACTATGTTATTGTTTTGCATTAGCCACACATGTACAACCTATACTGAACTGCTTATCTTCCCAGTAAGGGTGGGTGAAAAGGGAGGAAGGGAATGAATCTGGAATTGAAAGTTTTAAAATCAAATATTCAAATATGTGAGTGTGTGTATATGTGTGTGTGTGCATGTATATACATATATATTATACTATTATTAATACCATCTTACATGTAATTAGGAAATAAGATACACAGACACTGAGGCATAGAGACCCACTGGAAAAGTCGAAAGGGGTATGGGAGAAAATAGGGGAGAGAGCAGATTGGAGGAGGGGATACCCTTTAGGACTGCTATTTTGGGGCGGTGGGTAGGGGCAAAACGGGGAGAAAATGTGTAACTCAAAATCTGGCAGAAACAAATCATGTAAATCAGAAGTTAATAAAGCATTAAAAAAATCAGTGTGGCTAAATGGAAAAGGAGGTCCAAAAGCTCACTGAAGGAAATAATTCCTTCAAAATTGATTGAAGAAAATGGAAGCTAATAACTTTATGACAAATCAAGATATTGTAAAGCAGAACCAAAAGAATGAAAAAGCAGAAGGCAATGAGAAATCCCTCATTGGAAAAACCACTGAACTGGAAAATAGATCCAGGAGAGATCATTTAAAAAGTCAAGATTACCTGAAAGTAAGGATCAGAAAAAAGAGGCTAGATCTTTCAAGAAATTATCAAGGAAGACTGACATACTCTAGAACAAGAGGGCAAAATAGGATAATACTTCAGTGGAAACTATGGAAATTCAATGAAATAGAGGACTTTCAATCATTCTTGATGAAAAGACCAGAGCTGAACAGAAAATTTGACTTTCAAATACAAGAATCAAAAATTTTCCCCCATCTCTCCCCTCCACCCCACCCAGAGATGACATGCTTTCAGTTTACCTCTTCTCCCAGTCTGCTCCACACCCCTCCCCCGCATTTATCCCCTTCCCTTCTCTATTTCCCTGCAGGGCAATATAGATTTCGATAGCCCATTACCTGTATATATTATTTCCCAGTTGCATGTAAAAACAATTTTCAACATTTGTTTTTAAAAATTTGAATTCCAAATTCTCCACCAGCTTCCCTCCCCACTCACACTCATTGAGAAGGCAAACAATTCAATATAGGTTATACATGTGTAGTTATGCAAACACTTCCATAATAGTCATGTTATGAAAAACTAACTATATTTCCCTCCATCCTATCCAGTCCTCCATTTATTCTATATATTTCTTTTACCCTGTCCCTTTTCAAAAGTGTTTGCTTCTGATTACTGAGTCCCCCAAGCTGCCCTCCCTTCTAACATTCTCACTCCCCTTTTTCCCTCCCCCCTTACTTTCCTGTAGGATAAGATACCCTGTTGAGTGTTTTTCTATTCCCTCTTTTAGTCAAATCCAATGAGAGTAAGGTTCATAACCTCTCATTTCCCTCCTTTCTCCCATTATATTTTTCTTCCCTCTTTAGGTGAGATGATTTTTGCTGATCTTTCACTCTCTTTCTTTTTCTCCCAATATATTCCTTTCTTACCCCTAAATTTTTATTTTTTGGATATCATCCCTTCATATTCAACTCACTCTGTGCCCTATATCTATCTATCTATCTATCTATCTATCTATCTATCTATCTATCTAT
>NW_027187320.1:0-31820 GCF_028583685.1 Petaurus breviceps papuanus | reverse complement strand
TATCTATCTATCTATCTATCTATCTATCTATCTATCTATCTATCTATCTATCTATCTATCTATCTCCTCCAAATACCCTAATACTAAGAAAGGTCTCATGAGTTTCAAATATCATCTTTCCATGTAGGAATGTAAACAGCTCAACTTTAGTAAGTCCCTTATGATTTTTCTTTCCTGCTACCTTTTTATGCTTCCCTTGATTCTAGTATTTGAAAGTCAAATTTTCTATTCAGCTCTGGTATTTTCATCAAGAATGCTTAAAAGTCCTTTATGTCACTGAATATCCATTTTCTCCCTGAGGTATTTTTGCTAAGTAGGTGATTCTTGGTTTTAATCCTAGCTCCTTTGACCTCTAGAATACCATATTCTAAGCCCTTTGATCCCTTAATGTAGAAGCTCCTAGATCTTCTGTTATGCTGATTGTATTTCCACAATACTCAAATTGTTTCTTCCTGACCGCTTGTCATATTTTCTCCTTGACCTGGGTACTTTGGAATTTGGCTATAATATTTCTAGGAATTTTGCTTTGGGAATCTCTTTCAAGAGGCAATTGGTAGATTCTTTCAATTTCTATTTTACCCTCTGGTTCTAGAGTATGTCAGTTTTCCTTGATAATTTCTTGAAAGATCTAGGCTCTTTTTCTGATCATGGCTTTCAGATAGCCTTGACTTTTAAATGATCTCTCCTGGATCTATTTTCAAGTTCACTGGTTCTTCTAATGAGATATTTCACATTGCCTTCTATTTTTTTTCATTCTCTTGATTCTGTTTTATAATATCTTGATTTCTCATAAAGTCATTAGCTTCCATTTTCTCCAATCTAATTTTGAAGGAATTATTTCCTTCAGTGAGCTTTTGGACCTCCTTTTCCATTTGGCCAATTTTGCTTTTTAAGGCATTCTTCTCCTCATTGGCTTTTTGGACCTCTTTTGCCATTTGGGTTAGTTTGTTTTTTAAGGTGTTTTTTTTTTGGTATTTTTTGAGGGGGGTCACCTTTAGAAAGCTGTTGACTCCTCTTTAATGATTTTCTTGCATCACTCTCATTTCTCTTCCCAATCTTTCCTCTGCTTCTCTTACTTGAATTTCAAAATCTTTTTTGAGCTGTTCCATGTCCTGTGACCAATTCATATTTTTCTTGGAGGCTTTTGATGCAGGAATCTTGACTTTGTTGTCTTCTGGTTGTATGTTTTGATCTTTGTCAAAAAAGAAAGATTCTATAGTCTAAGGTTTTTTTATGCTGTTTGCTCATCTTTCCAGCCAAATACTTCACTTTCTAACTTGTTGTCACTTTAAGAGTCTGCTTCCAGCGAGGGTAGGGATGGGAGTGGGGGGTGAGTGAACTGTCTTAGGCTTCAAAAGTTTTGTAGCACTCACTGGATCCCCCTCCACATGTGGGCCCAGAGTCCCAGAAGCAGCCACTCTTGCTGCTGCTGCTGACACCCAAGTCTGGGGCCAGACCAAGCTCCTCTGTCACCCAGGAACCAGAGGTTTTTGTCACTCACCTTCTATGCTGTCTTTCACATTTTTGGGTTAAGAAGTCTGGAAAATGCCATAGTGGCCAGTGATTCAGTCTCCTGAAGCCTGCTGTTGTCTTGTCTGTGCCATTGTGGCCCATGCTGGACAGCACTCAGCTCCCAGCCCAGCATGATAAACCCTTCCTGTTAGCCTTCCCATCTTATACTGGAAGTATGTTTCATTCTGTCATTTTTTTCGGTTCTGGAGTTCTAGAATTTGTTTAGAGTTAATTTTTACAGGTATTTAAAAAGATCTGGGGGAGATCTCAAGTAAGTCCCTGCTTTTTCTCCACCATCTTGGCTCCACTCCCACCCACAAATTTCGGAACAAGTGAACAAAACTTGGATGGTCTCAGATGAGTAAAAGCAATGGTCTGATGCTAAGCTGAGATACTGATTACAAGATGGGAGAGAAATAGAAATAATTAAAACCCTCCTCTTTTTTGGAAACTCTAGGGCAGAACAAAAGAGAGAAAGGCAGATGTTTCCAGCATCCTGGATCATTCCAGGGAGGAAAGGAGAGTAGGGGAGGATGGAAGTTATAGGTGGAGAGAGGTCAGCGGGTCCTGACCACGTTCAGGGTCTGGACTGCAGGGAGTAGAGAAGGGGCAAGGGCTTCTTTCTATTTAAAAACTAGATATTCCCTTCTTCATTAATTCCAAAGGGAAAGCCTTCCCTTCTTCAGAGGAGGAGGAAAGCCTCCACCCTAGAACAGTCTAGAGGGGACACAGTGGTCACTCAGTGCAGTGACTGTCACCAACAGAGATGGAACCTTAGGATCCTGGACTGAGCCCTGAACAGAGACCACAGAAGCCCTCAGGGAGGTCCCTTCAATGAAAGAAAAGCAGGGATACAAACACAAGGAGGGACAGAAAACAACAAAACAGAGAATCAGAACTCTCTCAAAGTTGGTGCTAAGGGCCGGCCTATGGGGTCACTGCCCAGCAGCTTGTTTGGGCATGATTTCAGATCCAGGCTGAGTTGGCAGGCTGTGCTCTGTCTGAGGCCCTGAAAAAGTCCCAATAGACCATGTGCACAACGCCTGAGCAATACAAATCAAAGACAAACATCTGCTCCCTCACCATGTACAGTGGCCCTCCCCCAGGCTCCTTCCCCTCTTGACCCCAGCCCCCACCTTGTAGCAGCAAGCACCCCAAGCGTCCTCAGGGTTTGCTGCCACCGCAGGTTCTTGGATCTGCTTTGATAAAGAAAAGCAACTCAAAATGGGTTAACAAGCTCATTCTCCCTCCCGCAGGCGGCAGGCGCTCCTGGCTTCTGCCCAGGTCCCGATGCAGGCAGCTCACCATTCCTGCTCTCAGCTCAGCGAAGTCTGCATGGAGGCCATTCTTCTCTCCTGTTCCATGGTTGGACAGTTTGGAAATCTGTCTACTTGATCTGTTTCTGTCTTGATAATTCTGCCTGTATACTTTGAAGTTCGGGGTGCTGACCTTTTTCCCCTGAACAAGGTAAACGATATATGTCTGACTGATTAAAGTAAGCTTGTTAACCCATTTTGAGTTGCTTTCCTTTAACAAAACAGATCCAAGAACCTGTATGCACAGCCACCCTGAGGACGCTTGGGGTGCTTGCTGCTACAAAATGGCGTCACGAACAGGATCTGCAGAATAAAAGGAAAGTATGGGGACTGGGATAATTGTTTGTTTCCCAGTTGTGGTAGCTGTGATTCTGTGGAGCCATGGAACAGGAGAGAAGAATGGCCCGCATGCAGACTTCGCTGAGCTGGGAGCAGGAATGGTGAGCTGCCTGCATCGGGACCTGGGCAGAAGCCAGGAGCGCCTGCCGCCTGCGGGAGGAGAAGGAGCCCAGGAGTTCGGAATTCAGCCACAGGAAAAGATAAGAACTGAGCAGCAAAGCAGGGGCACTGAATGTGTTTCCTTGCTGCATCCCACAGTTTGGGCCCCAGGGGGAGGATGGACTTGTGACTATGGTGGGTGGGATGAAGTGCCTTGGATCCCCAGGGACCCGAACTTGTTGGTTTTGTTGCCCATCCCCCTCTCTGTACTTGGAAGCAGAGGCTGGAGCTGTGTGAGGAGAAGGACACCCCACCCCCCAACTTTATTTGCCCTCTTGTTTTGAACTGAAGTGATAATGCTATGTACTTTGTGTTTGTTTAAGGGCCAGTAGCCACTTTGGTAACTTTAGTTCTGTATCTTGAAAATGTGACCTAAGAGATGCTTAGTGCTAATTCAAAAGTAAATTGTGTATGCTATGGGCATGAAAGATCTTGGGGCCGAATGTAATGGGAATGCAAATTTGGAAGATCTTCCCTGCCCCTAGGCTAAAGTGCACCTGAAGCCTAAGGTGGGAGGCTTGTTTTTCAGTAGATACTTTTTGATTGGCCAGTGGGTCAATAAGATTGTTACATTCTCTGATCCAGGAGAAGGCTATATAAGCCCTGATGTGAGGCTTTGTTTTGGGGGCTCACTTTGAGAAGTGTTCTGTGATTTGATCTGTATTCTGGGAAGCCGTTGTCCAGGGCCCGCCCCCCCCCGGCTTTGAAAAACCCAGATGTGGAAACCCAGATGTTGACTGGGTATGGATGTAATGGTTGGACAATTTGGAAATCTGTCTACCTGATCTGTTTCTGTCTTGATAATTCTGCCTGTATACTTTGAAGTTCAGGGTGCTGACCTTTTCCCCTGAACAAGGTAAACGATATATGTCTGACTGATTAAAGTAAGCTTGTTAACCCATTTTGAGTTGCTTTCCTTTAACAAAGCAGATCCAAGAACCTGTATGCGCAGCCACCCTGAGGACGCTTGGGGTGCTTGCTGCTACACACCTGCACTCACAGATTCACCAGAGGAAATAAAAGCCTTCTCAGACATCTCCAAACTTTCATTTATTTTCCCTTTTCATGGCCAGAACATCTCCACATTGGCATCCTGTCCCCCACACCCCCCACCTGATGGGAAGCTCAGTTAAGATTGTGGAGGAAAGCTGAAGACCCATAAATTCATTCATTAGACTGTTTCCCCAGTCAGACAGAGATCCCAGAGGTCAGGGCAGAATCAGGGGTGAAGGAGGGTTGATTCCCAAAGCCCTCTGGCCCTGACTGCTGGCTGGCTCCCTGCAGACTGAGACAGGCAGGAAGAAAGGAGGCATGGAGGGAGGCCTTAGAGAACAGGGGGAGGCCCTGAGGATGCTGCCCTGGGCTTGGGCCAGTAGAGTCCAGTGAGGATCGCAGGAGCCAGTGCTGGGGAGAGAAGCCATAGGGCCACAGGAACAACACAGGGATGGCAGACTGGTTTTCTTTCTCAGGTCCATGCCACGCAATTCTCTCAAGCCGAAGAAGGACAGACAGATTCAGGGGGATCCTCCAAGGCCCCTCTGCCCTCCAGCCTCTCACCACTCTGAAGGCCCTGCCTCACCACCCAGCCAAACTCAGCCCAACCTCCCATATTCTGTTGTCTTTGCTTGGCCCCCTTTTCCTGAGCCCCTGTCTCCTTCCAGGACCCCAGTGTTTTACCTCTGGCTGTGAGACACCTGACCCCTGGGCACTGTCATTGCCAGGAGACAAAGGAGGGAAACAAACCAGTCTGGGACATGAATTCTAGAACCTGGGTGTGTGAAGGGAAGAGGACACCAAGGGAAAGCTGCTGGGCTAAGCCTCTCCTCTGCCTTCTCACTGCTCAGGTCCCAGAGATCTACTCTCCATTTCAACCCTTCACTTACCTGCAGACTAAACATAATACCCTCAATTTCCAGTGAGTAATCCAGAAGAGGAGACCACACTAAGGTCTCAGAAGTCCAGTGGTGAGAGAAACAGGACTTCTGCGTGGCTCTCACTTCCACCTTCCCCAATTAATGTAAAAAATGACTATAAAAAAACTTTGGAGCTACAGATCCCAGACAGAGAGAAGCTAACTTCCCGCTGAAGACAGTCAGGCAGCAGGCCAGCAGGAAGGAGCTGGCACAGCGATCTTTGAGCCAGGAGGTTTTAGCCTCAGGGCAGCCACAACCAGCCGCTGGCTGGAGGGATTCAGATGACCAGCAGCTCTGGTGGTTTCCAGAATTATCAACCCATAGATGCTAAGGACCAAGTGAGAGGTCAGTTCAGTTCGAACTTTGGGAAGTGGGAATCCAGGAGTATGGTCTGGCCTTTGCCCCGTGGAGGGAGAAGTGGCTGAGGAACTGTAAGGGTTATGGGATTTAAAGATCTCCCATGCCCCATGGACGTGCTGACATAGCAGAGCAAGAAAAAAAAAAAGGCGGGGTAAGGGTGCCTGGGGGGGGAGTTGGGGGGAGTTGCCTTTTTTTTTTTTTTTTGAGTTAGGACTCCGGCTGAGCACTGCCAGGGGCCGGAGCTGCTGGGAGTGCTCTTCCAGGACACTGGGTGGTTGCTGTGAGTGGGGAGAGGAGGACCTTTGCCTGAGGTAGCCTGTTCTGTTTTAAAGGCTTGAAAATGTGGGTGCTTTCTACTTTATCTACCTGTGCCAATGTCATAACAACTCTGATGGCTTTCACTTTCTGGTTTTGGGACTCAGTCTTTTGGTATCTTAATAAATTTTCTAGTTTATTTCCCCAAATGGCAAACCTGACGTATTTTGTGATGGATAATTATATCAGCATATTTGTAATCTCTATAGGCATTGTGAATATGGCATTGCTGATACAGGAACAGAGGCCACTGTCAGGTGGCTGCTTCAGCTCCTGGCCTACAGATCATAGGGGGATCAAGCAACCAGTCTGAGGGGTAAACGTTCTTGGTTTAACCTGCTTTGATCTGGATCACTGTCTGGGGTGGAGGTCCTGGGGTGTGTGACCAATGAGCCAGAGAGTGTGGAGGCTTCAGAGAGGGCAGCCAACTAATACCTTTGGCAGTTGAGAAAACCCCAGCAAATGGGACAAAGCTCTCCTCTCTGGAAGCAATCTACTGTGGCTAAAAGCCTAAAAGTCAAGTAATTGAGTGGCAAAATGAGCAAAGGAAATAAAGCAAACAGAGCAACCCAATTTTACACTCCTATTTTGGGGAGAAAAAGGATCAAAGCATGGATCAGGAGGAAGACAACAAAGTCAGAACTCCTGCACCAAAAGCTTCCAAGAAAAATAGGAATTGGGTACAGGCCCTAGAGGACCTTAAGAATGATTTTGAAAACCAAATAACAAAAGTGGAGGAAAAACTGGGAAGAGAAATGAGAACATTGAAAGAAAATTATGAAATGAGAGTCAACAGCCTGACTGAGGAAAATAACACCTTAGAAAATAGAATAACTCAAATGACAAAAGAGGTTCAAAAAGCCAATGAGGAGAAAAATACCTTAAAAAGCCGAATTTGCCTGATGGAAAAAGAATCTCAAAAGCTCACTGAAGAGAATACTTCCCTCAGAATTAGATTGGAGCAAATGGAAGCTAGTGATTTTATGAGAACTCAATATACTATTAAACAGATGCAAACAAATGAAAAAATAGAAGGCAATGTGAAATATCTCATTTGGAAAAACACTGACCTGAAAAATAGATCCAGGGGAGATGATTTTAAAAATTATTGGACTACCTGAAAGCCATGATCAAAAAAAGAACGTAGAAATCATCCTTCAAGGAATTCTCAAGGAAAATTGCCCTGATGTTTTAGAACCACAGGGCAAAACACAGATTGAAAGAATCCATCTATCACCTCCTGAAAAAGATCCCCAAAAGAAAACTCCTAGGAATATTACAGCGAGGTTCCAGAGTTCTCAGATCAAGGAGAAAATATTACAAGCAGCCAGGAAGAAACAATTTCAATATTGTGAAAACACAATCAGGATAACACAGGATCCAGCAGACTCTACATTGAGGAATCGAAGGCCTTGGAATATGATATTCTGGAGGTCAAAGGAGCTGGGATTAAAACCCAGAATCACCTACCCAGCAAAACGGAGTATCATGTTTTAGGGGAAAATATGGTCATTCAGTGGAGTAGAGGACTTTCAAGCATTCTTGATGAAAAGAACAGAGTTGAACAGACAATTTGACATTCAGATACAAGAAGCAAGAGAAACATGAGAAGATAAACAGGGAAAACAAATCATACGGAATATATCAAAATTGAAGTACTTATTCCTACATGTAAACATGATCATTGTAACTTATGAAACTTTTCTCAGTATGAGAATATTTGAAGCCAATAGAAATGTGTATATATATATATATATATGTATGTATACATACATATATGTCTATATAGGAGAGTATATGAGCATATGCATACATATGTGAGTGTGTGTATATATGCTTACAAATATACATAGATAGAAGGCACAGGACCAATTTAATAGGAAGGGATGATACTTAAAAGGTGAAATTAAGAAGTGAGAGAGGAATGTAATGAGACGAGATGGGGAGAGACAGAATGAAGTAAATTATCTCATATAGAAGAGGGAAGGGAAAACTGTTATAATGGAGGGGAATAACAGGAATGCAAAAGGGAATGAGTCAACCTCATTCTCACTGAATTTGGCTCAGGGAGGGAATGACATACATACTGAATGGGTATCTCACCCTACAGGAGAGTAAGGAGGAAGGGGATGAGAGGGGGGATGATGGAAGGGAGGGCAGGCTGGGGGGAAGGGAAGGTTGAAGCACCCACTTTTGAAAAGAGGCAGGATCAAAGTAGAGAAGAGATCAAGTTGGGGTGGGATAGGAGGGAGGGAAATAGGGTCAGTCTTTCACAATATATCCACTATGGAAATGTTTTGCATAGCTACACATGTACAACCTATATTGAATTGCTTATCTTCCCAGTAAGGGTGGGTAACGAGGGAGGAAGGGAATGTATCTGGAATCCAAAGTTTCAAAATCAAATTTTTAAATATCTTTCTATCTATTATTATCATTTTACATCAACTGGGAAATAGGATTTACAGGCACTGGGGCAAAGAAATCCACTGTGCCCTACTGGAAAGTCATCGGGGGCATGGGGGAAGATATAGGAGACAGCAGATTGGGGGAGGGGATATTCAGTGGGATTGCTGTTTTGGGGTGATGAGTAGGGGGAAAATAGGGAGAAAATTTGTAACTAAAAATCTTGTGGAAATAAATGATATAAACTAAAAATAAACATAAAAAATATTCAATGTTTTGTCTCGGAGACACAACAAATAACTAGATTGCACCCCCTCCCCCACTCCAGTCCAGCCCCTAGATCCAAGGGAAAGAGAGAAAGAGGCCCCCAAAGGGGCCCTTCCCCACTCCAGGCCTGACTCCAGCAGCTCCCAAGGCTGGGCTACAGCCCCCAGCTGGTGGTACACCAGGTCCTGGGGCAAAGACCCCCATGTTCATCTCTGGTCTGTCTGAAGCAGATTCCCCCCTCAGCCAGCCTGTCACACCCCTGCCAGGCATCCTCAGAGAAATGGTTTCCAGTTAGAGATTTGTTCATCTAGAGCCTTGGGGCCCATCTGAGTGTCCCTTAGATGGGAGGAAGAGGACTTGTGGACAGAGAGACAAGCTGGGGGTCAGGGGAAGCCTGGATCTCCCCAGTCCCTGCCCCCTGAGGACCCTCCCAGGTCTGCGCACCTTAACTCTTCTTCCTCCACACCCCAACTCCAGCAATGACTGCGATGAGGAGGAAGAGGCCAGAGGCAATGCCCCCCACAATGAGCCCGATGGGTGGGGAGGGTGTCTCTGAAATGGAAAAGGGAAATGAGAGGCTGATCCCTCTGGCCTGAGATTCACTATCCCCCCCCCCCCCCCAGGAACTCCACCTCCCTCTGATCTTGTAGGATGTGGGTTGGATTTTCTCCAGACTCTTCCCCACCTCCCTTCAGCCCCTCCTCAACCCTCTCCCCAATCCCTCCTCACCACACTCCCCCTGCCCCCCTAGGCCCTCCCCTCCCCCACCTCCCCTCACCCCCTTACCCCACTGCAGGGTGAGGGGCTTAGGCAGCCCCTCGTGCTGGACTCGGCAGGTATACTCCCCTTCCTGGCCCGGGGTCACGTCCACAGCTGTCCACTTCTGGAAGGTGCCGTCCCCTGCAGGCCTGGTCTCAATGAACTCCATGTCCTGGAGCTGCTCCTGCCCATCCCTCAGCCAGGTCAGGGAGATGTGCTCAGGGTAGAAGTCCTGGGCCCGGCAGCGCAGGGTCACCTCCCCATGGGGGGCAGCGTGGCGGGTCACTCGGGCAGAGGGTGGGTCTGGGAGCAAAGGGCAGAGGCAGTTCCAGGCTCCCCTCCCGATCCCCCCAAGCAGTACAAGAAGGGTCGGGGTCTGGGGGGTCGGGGCCTTGAGTGCCGCGCACACGGGGCGGGGCGGTACCTGCCCTCTGCAGCGTCTCCTTGCCCATCTCCAAGTACTTCTTCAACCACAGCACACACTCCTCCTCCAGATAGGCTTTCGCTCCCTCCGCGATGCTCCTGTCCGCCTCCCACTTGCGCTTGGTGTTCACCGCGGGGGGCAGGGCCACGTTCCACGTGTAGGTCTCCGTGTCCAGCGCGATGTAGTCCTGCCCGTCGTAGGCGTATTGGTCAAACCCGCGCCTGAAGCGGAGCTCGGGGGTCACCTCGCAGCCGTACATGGTCTGGAAGGTGTGGACGCCTGCGGGGCCCCTGCGGGGTCAGTGCAGGCTCTGCGGATCCCGGATCCGCTCCCCTTTACCCCTCTCCCCTCCTCCCACCCCTACCCCCAGTCACGCACCGCCCACGCTCTGGTTGAAGTAGCCCCGAAGGCTCTCCAGGCCCACTCGATACACCTGTGCTGTCTCCCTGCAGATCCTCGTCTCCCGCTCCCAGTACTCCGGCACCTCCCGCTCCACCTCCTTGATCCACGCCGCGCGCGGCTCCTCCCTCTGACTCGCGCTGTCGCTGTCAAAGCGCACAAACTGCTGATCGTCCATGTAGCCCACGGAGAAGAACCGCGGCTCCCCAAGCCCAGGCCTGGTCACGGCGGTGTCGAAATACCGCAGGGAGTGAGAACCTGAGACGGGACGGGGGTCAGGCGGGGATCATAGAGATCTGAAGTCTGGGTGTGATCCATGACCCCTTGCAGACTGAGGGGTGACCCAGGACTCTGAACTTAACGGTTCCGAGATGCCGCTCCCACCGCCGGCCGCCCATCGACACTACAGCGCTTTGAGATCAGCCAAAACTCATCACTGGCAACCCAGGCCTTAGAGCCCTTTCGCCTGTACCTTGCCCCCCTCTCCCGGCCCCAGCTCTGGTCCGGATCCTGGGTCCCTCCCACTCCTCACCCCCAGCACCCCACCTCCTGTCCTCACCTGTACTGCCCAATGCCACCCCCCACCCACAAAGCTGTACCTGGTTCTCAGTCTTCCTCCGGGGGGAGGGGCTCCCGGACAGCTCTGCTCCTTAACACCCCAGGGCCTGTCACCCTCATTCTCCCTCCCGGCTCCTCTGCCTCAGCGCACCTCGTCCTCACTCCCCCTACTAACCCACTCACCTCCCCCAAACTAAGGGACCAACACCAAGACGGGGCACCCCCTCCAAAGCCCAGCTCAGGGACTGCAGGCTGCTGGTCTCCGAGAGAACTCACACAGACACATACACACACACACACACACACACTCACACACAGAAACACACTCATTCTCGGTTTTCTGACTGCACTTGAGACTAAGAAGCCGGTTCCCGGGAACCCCCCCCCCCCCCCCTCCCCGGGGTCGAGGAGCTCTCTGCAGGAGACCCCATCCCACCCTCCAGTCCGTCCCAGAAGCTGTATCTTGTCTCCCCGCCGCACTCACCCGCCCACGTCGCGGGCACGGCCAGGGTCCCCAACAAGAGGAGAGAGCGGACAAGACACTCCATGTGCAAAGAATCCCAGGATTGCAGCGCTGGGTTTATAAACGGACGAATCCCTCACTTCTGATTGGCTTCGCTGAGGCCGGTTCAGCCAATAGCAAACGAGAGCCAACAAACGTCATTGGTAACTGGGCAGAGAATGAGCCGGTACAGGTAAGGAGACCAAAACAGAGTGATGCAGAGGAAATCCCCAGGTTTAGAGACCCTGGCTCCTTCTCTGTTACTCACAGAACAGCCTCTGATTCTATGGAGCCTGGGTCTCTCTCCCTCCATCTTCACTCTGTGAGCGCAATTACTCTTGTGCTTCCAGCTTGAATCAGAGAAACAAAAGCTCTCACCCCTCCCCAGCGGGTCTTCCAAGCCCCAACCTGTGACCTTCTGCCCTTTAGAAGTTGGGAAGAAAATGCCCCCACCCAAAACTGAGGGTGTCAGAGGACTGAAGAAAGCTGCAGGCCGGTTGGTGGAGGGCTGCATTGTTCCCTCCGTTTTAATGACATTCATCCCAGCTGTGACTCAGGCAAGTCTAGTAACCTTCCCAGGCCGTGTAGATAAAGAAGCAAGGGGCCCAACAGTAAAGAGTAAATCAGAGTCCAGTACATGCAATGTGGAATCACAGAAGACTTTGTTTCACCAGAAAAGGGGCAGGTATGTGGCACAGTAGATGGAGGCAAGGGCCAGGAGTCAGAAAGCTTTGAGCTCCAGCCCTGGCCTCAGACATTTACGAAGTGTGTGACCCTGGACAAATCACTTTACCCTGTTTGCCTCAGTTTCCTCATCTGAAAAATGAGCTGGAAAAGGAAATGGCAAACCACTCCAGTATCTTTGCTAAGAAAACCCCAAAAGGGGCCACAAGGAGTCAGACACAACTCAATAGCAACAAAAGGAAAGAGCATAATGATTAAAATGCAGAGTTCTATTTCAGCATGAGGTTCCTTCTGAGCCTGAAATAGGAAGGTGTGAATTGCTAGTCGCCTTTTTTTTCTCCAGAAACAAAGAACCTGGGCACATTCGGTAGGAATTTCCCTCTTTCTTCTCTCATCACCTAACTAGGAAACCAGGAAACTTCATATTTTATGGAGAGCGTAAGGTTAAGCCTGGAAAGGATCCTAGAAATAATCTTCCTTTTGTAGATGAATGAAGACCAACAATGTTGAAAGACTTTTCCAAGGTCATAAAGATAGGAAGCAGCAAAATACATTTGCAGCTTCATGCTCTCCTTGCAGTCTCAGTCCTCTTTCTCCAACCCCAGGCTGGGCTATGTGCTTCCTATGGGGAAGGACACCGGGACCCTTCAGAGCATGGTGGAGTCAGTGCTATTTGGAAAGGCAAGGAAAGAGCTAGATGATTCCATGTCATTTTCTGCTATCAGACCCTTCAGACCAAATCCTCTCCCATCTTTCTTTTAATTCCAGTGGAGCTTAAAAACCCAACCCTTGTCACTTTCCATTATGTCTCCCTTCACAACACAGTTGTCTGGTGCACCAGTTTTTAAAGGAAAATACAGACAAGTTCAGAGATATTTCCATCCTTTTCAGTGACATCTCCCCTGTGAATGATTAGGCTGCAGCCTAATCTAAGTTTTAACAAACATTTTGTTTTTCCATGCAGGTGTGGACAGATCAAGGTTTTTCCTTTTATACTTTATTCTTCCCAAGCTACCTCTGTGGGGTGGGGAGGGGGAGCACAACTAGCAGGGTGGGATGCTAGGGCTGCTGCAGGGCAGGGCCCACCCCCTACTCTTTGCCCACACAAGTGTGAGGGAGCCCTCTGTGGATGCTGGGAGAAGACACAGAATCCACCACTCTTCCAGGTGGCCAGAGGGTCAGAGCCTCCTCTCCTCAAAGATAGGATGGTGGGGAGGAGGTCCTAAACCAGGGTGCTGGTAAGGAGGCAGTCATGGAAAAATCTTCTCTAGCCTCACTAGTTACTTGTGTAAGGTGGACCTGTTACCTGGCTCCTACTCAGATAGCTTGCTTGTTAAGCCATTTGTCAGTCACATCCAACTCTCTGTGACCCCTGGAGTGGACAGAGGCAGATGCAAGATGGCAGAGCAGAAGCAGGAAATTCTGTGAGCTCCCCCCACAACCACCTACAATAGCTGTAAAATATGACTCTAAACAAATTTTAGAGCTACAGAAGCCACAAAGTGACAGAGAGGAATAAATCTCCCACTTAAGGCAGCCTGGAAAGCCAACAGGAAAGGTCCATTTCACTGTGCTGGGAGCCTAGCAAAGTCCCAAGTGAGTCCCATGGTTCTATCCCCAGGGTGGCCCCAACCAGCATCACAGAACAGCCATAGCAGACTTCAGGAGAGTGAATCACCAGCAGCTGTGGCAGTTTTCACACTTCTCAACCCATAAACACCAAAGACAAAGTAAAAGGTCAGTGTGCAACTCTGTTGGGACAGGGGGAAGGAAGAGCACAGTCCAGCCCCTGTCTCCAGGGTCAGAAGTGGCAGGGGTGTGGCAGCTGCCAAGGCTGCCGTGTGGCAGCCTCTGCAGCTCTTGGCCTGCAGATAGTAGGAGGATGAAGCAACCATTCAGAGGGTAATTACTCTTGCTTTGACCTGCTTGGATCTTGGTTGCTGTCTTGGGTGGTGGTCCTAGCGTGAGAAACACCAGTGTGGTATCTGCAGAAAGGGCACCCTCCTCAGACCTCTGACAACATTTGCAAAAACCTCAGCAATTTGGGACAAAGCTCTCTTCACTCTGGAAGCAGAGTTCTACCATGGCAAAGAGCTCAAAAGTCAACTAATTGGCTGGCAAGATGAGCAAGCACAGGAAGCACAATCAGACCATAGCATCCTTTTTGGGGACAAAAAGGATCAAAACATGGAACCAGAAGAAGTCAACAAAGTCAAAACTCCTGCATCAAAAGCTTCCAAGAAAAAATGTGAACTGGTTACAGGCCATGGAAGAGCTCCAGAAGGATTTTGAAAATTAAGTAAAAGAAATGGAGGAAAATTTGGGGAAAAAAATTAGAATGATGCAGGAAAATCTGAAAAGCAATTAACCAGCCTGCTAAAGGAGACCCTAGAAGTACTGAAGAAAATAACACATTAAAAATAGACTAACTCAAATGGCAAAAGAGGCCCAAAAAGCCAATGAAGAGAAGAAGGCATAAAAAAGCCAAACTGCCCAAATGGAAAAGGAATTTCAAAAACTCATTGAAGGGAATAATTTCTTCAAAATTAGAGAGGAGCCAATGGAAGCTAATGACTCTGAGAAATCAAGATACTATAGAACAGATCCAAACAAATGAAAAAAATAGAAGGTAATGTGAAATATCTCATTGGGAAAAAAAATAACATTGACATGGAAAATAGATCCAGGAGAGTCCAGACACCACCTTTCAAGAAATTCTCAAGGAAAATTGCCCTGATATTCTAGAAGCAGAGGGCAAAATAAAAATTGAAAGAATTCACCAATCACTTCTTGAAAAAAATCCTGAAAAGAAAACTGCTAGGAATATCATAGCCAAATTCCAGAGTTCCCAGGTCAGGGAGAATATATTGCAAGCAGTCAGGAAGAAACCATCTGAGTATTGTGGAAACACAATCAGGATAACACAAGACCTAGCAGCTTTTACATTAAGGGATGGAAGGACTTGGAAAGTGATATCCTGGAGGTCAAAGGAAATAGGATTAAAACTAAGAATCACTTACCCAGCAAAACTAAGTATAATATTTCAGGGGCAAATGTGGTCATTCAGTGGAATAGAGGACTTTCAAGCATTCTTGATGAAAAAACCAGAGCTGAATAGAAAATTTGGCTTTCCAGTACAAGAAGCAAGAGAAGCAGGAGAAGGTAAACAGGGAAAAGATATAATAAGGAACTTATTAAAGTTGAACTATTTACATTCCTACCTGGAAAAAATGATAATTGTAACTCATGAGACTTTTCTCAGTATGAGGATGGTTGAAGGGAATATATATGAATATGTATACATACATATGTATGTAGGTATAGGAAGCTGTATGTGTGTGAGTATGTGTGTGTGTATATATATATATATATATATATATATATATATATATATATATATATGTGATGCTTGAATATGTGTGTATATGTATACATGGAGAGAGGGCATAGGATCAGTTGAATAGGAAGGGATGCTATCTAAAAAATAAAATTAAGAGGTGAGAGAGGAATACAATGAGAGAAGGAGATGGGGAAAGATAGAAGAAGGTAAATTATCTCATATAAAAAGGCAAAAGAAAACTGTTACAATGGAGGGGGAGAGCAGGAAGGGGAAGGGAAAGAGTCAAACTAACTCTCATTGAATTTGGTTTAAGGAGGGAATAACTTAGACCCTCAATTGGGTATGTTACCCTTCAGGAAAGTAGGGGGGAAGGGGTAAAAAGTAAGATGATAGAAGGGAGGGCAGACTTGGGGGGAGGGTAGTTAGAAGCACACACTTTTGAAAAGTAAGAGGGTTAAAATAGAAAATAGAATAAGCGGTGGGGTAGGATGGAGGGAAATATAGTCAGTCTTTCACAGTATATCTACTATGGAAACCTTTTATGTAACTACACATGTACATCCTATATTGAATTGCTTATCTTCCCAGTAGAGAGAGGGAGAGAAAATTTGAAACTCAAGGACTGTGTAACTGAACGTTGTAAACTAAAAATAAATAAACAAAACAATTTTTAAAAAAAGAACAAATTAAAACCCCCAATAAACACCAATTTGGAAATCCTGAAAATCAGAGGAGAGATTGCTAAAATTGATAGTGAGAAAATCATTAATAAATAAAATGAGAAGCTGGTTTTATGAAAAAGAAAGCAATAAAATAGATTAACTATTGGTCAATTTGATTTTAAAAAGGAAAGAAGAAAACCAAATTACCAGTATCAAAAACGAAAGGGGTGAACTCACCACTAATGAAGAGGAGATTAAGACAACTGTTAGGAGATATTTTACCCAATTATATGTCAATAAATTTGACTATCTAAATGAAATGAATGTCAACAAAAATATAAATTACCCAAATTAATAATAGAAGAAATAAAATAAATAACCCAATCTCAGAAAAAAAGGAATTGACAAGCCATCAATTAACTTTCTAAGAAAAAAATCCCCAAAATTCATGTTAAGTGACTTGCTCAGGGTTACAAAGGTAGTAAGTGTCAAGTGTCAGAGGTCAAATTTGAACTCAGGTCCTCCTGAATCCAGGGGCAGTGATCTCTTACCTGCACCACCTCACTGCTCCTCATGAACCCAATTCTATTAAATTATTTAATAGAATATTAAATATTTAAAGAACAATCAATCCCAATACTATATAGAGTATTTGAAAAAAAATAGGCTAAGAAGAAGTCCTACCAGCTTCCTTTTAAAACATGAATATGATGTTGGTACCCAAAACAGGAAGACGCAAAAAGGAAAAGAAGCTATAGACCAATTTCCCTAATGAATATTGATGCAAATTTTTCATTTTTTATTTAGTATTTTATTTTTCCCCAATTACATGTAGAAACAATTTTTGACTTTCACTTTTAAAACTCTGAGTTCTAGGGACAGCTAGGTGGTGCAGTCAATAGAGCACTGGCGCTTGGAGTCAGGAGGACCTGGGTTCAAATTCGGCCTCAGACACTTAACTCTTAGTAGCTGTGTGACCTTGGGCAAGTCACTTATCCCCAATTGCCCTGCCTCCTCTCCTCCAAAAAAAAAAAGCAAAAAAAAAACCTTTTGAGTTCTAAATTCTCTCCCTTCCTCCTCCCCATCTCCCACCCCCATTGAGAAGGCAAGCCATTCTATATAGGTTATGTGTGTATACTCATGCAAAACATTTTCATAATAGTCATGTTGTGAAAGAAAACATAGATGAAAAAAGAAACCTCAGGGGCAGCCAAGTGGCTCAGTGAGTAAGAGCACCGGCTCCAGTGTCGGGAGGACCTGGATCAAATCCAGGATCAGATACTCAGCACCACACTCAGAAATAACTGGCTGTGTAACCTTGAGCAAGTTACTTAACCCCGATTGCTTAAAAAAAAAAAAAAGAAACCTCAGGGGGGAAAAAAGTTTTTAAAAAGTGTGCTTCAATCTGTATTCAGACACCACCAGTTCTTTCTGTAGGGATGGATAGCATTTTGGATCATTGCATTGCTTTACTTTGTACACAGCACATTGCACTTTGCATCGGTTCATGCAAGTCTCTGCAGGCTTTTCCAAGAGCATCCCACTCATCATTTTCCATAGCACAGTAGTATTCCACACAATCACATGCCACAACTTGTTTAGCCATTCCCCAGTTGATGGGCATCCCCTCACCTTCTAATTCTTTATCCCCAGAAAAGAACTGCTATAAATATTTTGTACATGTAGGTCCTTATCTTTATTTTTTTAACTCTTTGGGGATACAAACCTAGCAGTGGTATTGTTAGGTTAAAAGGTACACATGGTTTTATAGCCCTTTGGGCATACTTCCTAATTGCTCTGCAGAATGATTGAATCAATTTATAATCACACCAACAGTGCATCAATGTCCCATTTTCCCACATCTTCTCCATAATTTGTCATTTACCCTTTCTTTCCTCTTAGCCAATCTAATAGGTATGAGGCACTACGTCAGAATTGTTTTAATTTGCATTTGTCCAATCAATAGTGAGTTGGAGCAATTTTTTCATATGGCTGTAGTTTCTTCATTTGAAAACTTCATATATTTTGAGCATTTATCAATTAGGGAATCACTTTTATTTTTTTTAAGTTTCACTCAGTTCTCTATATGTTTGAGAAAATAAGACCTTTAGGGGCAGCTAGGTGATGCAATGAAGAGAGCACCGGCCCTGGAGTCAGGAGGATCTGAGTTGAAATACGGCCTCAGACACTTAACACAAAAACTAGCTGTGTGACCTTGGGCAACTCACTTAACCCTAATTGCCCTCCAAAAAAGCAGAGAGAGAGAGAGAGAGAGAGAGAGAGAGAGAGAGAGAAAGAGAGAGAGAGAGAGAGAGAGAGAGAGAGAGAGAGAGAGAGAGAAATGAGACCTTTATCAGAGAATTTTGCTTCAAAATATTTTCAGTTCCTATTGCTAACTGTATTTGCCTCCATCCTATTCCCTACTTTTTTATTCTTTTCTCTCTCCCCTTTCACTCTGAGCTTCCTCAAAAGTGTTTTGTTTGTAACTACCCCATCGCCCAATCTTCTATCACTAAGCCCCCATTCTCTTATCGCCTTCTCCTTCTACTTTCCTGTAGGGTAATATAGGTTTCTAAATTTCTAAATATAGATTTAATTTAATCTAAATTCTAAATATAGATTTCTAAAATTTCCCAATTGTGTGTGTTATGTTATTCCCTCTTTGAGCCAATTCTGATGAGAGTAAGGCCCACTCACTCCCCCTCACCTTCCCCTTTCCCCCCTCCACTGTAAAAATTTTTTTCTTGTCTCTTTTATGTGGGTTGATTTACCCCCATTCTACTTCTACGTTTCCTTCAGTACATTCTTCTCTCTCTTACCCCTTAATTTTACTTTTTAGATTTAACTCACATCTGTGCCCTTTATCTATCTATATCTATATAAATATAGATATATAGATATAGTCCCTCTAACTACCCTAATAATGAGAAAAGTCTTACGAGTTACAAATATCTTCTTGCCATGTAGGTACGAAAACAATTTAACCTTATTAGGTCCCTTAAGATTTCCCTTCCTTGTTTACCTTTTTATGCTTCACTTGAGTCCTATATTTAAAAATCAGTTTTTCTATGCATCTGGTCTTTTCATCAAGAATATTTGAAAGTCCTCTATTTTGTTGAATACCCATTTCTTCTCCTGAAGGATTATATTTCGTTTTGCTGAGTAGGTGATTCTTAGTTGTAATCTTAGCTCCTTTGCCCTATGAAATATCATATTCCAAGTCATTCGATTCTTTAATGTAGAAGCTGCTAAATCTTGTGTTATCCTAACTGTAGCTCCACAAAGCTTGAATTATTTCTTTTTGACTGCTCACAACATTTTTTCCTTGACCGGGGAACTCTGGAATTTTTTCTATAATATTCCTGGTAGTTTTAATTTTGGGATCTCCTCCAGGAGGTGATTGGTGGATTCTTTGAATTCCTATTTTACCCATTCATTCTAAAATATTAATGCAGTTTTCCTTAATAATTTCTTGAAAGATGATGTCTGGGCTCTTTTTTTTTATCACGGCTTTCAGTTAGTCCAATCATTTTTAAATGATTTCTCCTGGATCTGTTTTCCAGATCTGTTGTTTTTCCAATGAGATATTTCATATTATTTTCTTTTTTCCTCATTCTTTTGGTTTTGTTTTATTGTTTCTTGATTTCTAGTAAAGTCCTTGGCTTCCAATTGCTCAATTCTAATTTTGAAGGAATTCTTTTCTTTTCTTTAATTAATTAGTTCTTAGTTTTCAACATTCAGTTCTGTAAGATTTTGAATTCTGAATTTTCTCCCCTTCCCTCCCTTCTCCCCTCCCCAAGATGGCATGCAATCTGATATAGGCTTTACATATACATTCATATTTAACATATTTCACATTAGTCATGCTATAAAGAAGAATTAGGCTCAATGGGAGGAATCACAAGAAAGAAGATGAGAGAGAGAGCAAACAGCATGCTTGGATCTACATTCAGTCTCCATAGATCTTTTTCTGGATGTGGATAGCATTTTCCATCACGGGTCTTTTGGAGTTCTCTCATATCCTTGCATTGCTGAGTCTATCATCATCATACAGAGTTGCTGTTAGTGTGTACAATGTTCTGCTGATTCTGCGCACTTCACTCAGTCTCACTTCATGTAAGTCTTTCTAGGTTTTTCTGAAATCCACCTCATCATTTCTTATAGAACAATAGTATTCAAATAAATTCATGTATTGCAACTTGTCCAGTCATTCCCTGACTGATGGGCATTCCCTCAATTTCTTATTCTTTGCCACCACAAAACGTACGGCTATAACTACTTTTGTATATGTAGGACCTTTTCCTATTTTTCTGTTCTCTTTGGAATACAGACCTAGAAGTGATATTGCTGGGTGAATATATATATTCTTTTATACACAACTTCTTTTGGGACTTTTCTGACTGATGTCTCTACCACGTCCCTGAATTGGGTACCTTTTCCCCACCAAGATTCTTTTTGATCCTTGTCTTTTGTGTTGTCTTCTTCTGTTTATTGCCAGGCTAAGGGAATCAAAAAATCTAGAATCTGCCAGGTGGAGCATCCCCAAAGAAAACAAAAGACAGAAGAATAGCTTGGGAAAGCAAATACACAAAATGAAGGACAACCTAGAAGAAGAAAAGAAAAAAACAATAATATTCAAAGAAAATCTGCCCCTTACCCATGCAAAACATACTGAACTCAAAGACAAGGTGTACAGAGACAACCTAAGTATCATGGGTCTCCCTGAAGGGCACAATTGGGTAAAAACAAACAAACAAAATGACACTCTCATGAAGGAAAAAATAACATCCGAACACAGATAATGAAATTCAAATTCAAAAAATTCACAGATCACCTACCAAAAAACCTCCAATGTGGGTTCATGTATGTTTGTATATTAGAAATCAAGTTAACTAATTTTGTATCTTGGCTTGTATCCTGTTATTTTTTCTTTTAATTAATTGGTCTTATTTCAGTATGCTGAATTTAAGACTTAGGAGAATCACTTCTAATTTGTCAGAGGTTTCCCTAGACTTAAGAAATCCAAGGCTTGTCAGTGAGGGTGGAAGTTTGGGTAAGGACCTTCCAAGCTTATAAGGGGCACATCTCCTTTTTTTCTAAACTGTCATATGTTTATGACACCAAATAAAAAGTGACATAAAATTCTCCACAACCTAACTCCCAAGATATCCTTCTAGATAGATTATTCAGGGCCTCCCTGCACATTCTGATCTAGTCAAATTGGCATTCTAGATGGTCCTCCCAGAAGCTAATGAATGTGCTATTTTTGTTGCTGTTTGACCTTCGGTTTTGAAGAGGGCCAATGGGATGATGTTTTGAATTGGAAGTGACTTGGATTTCAGCAAGGCAGATTTGCACAGAATTGTTGACCTCACTCTCCCTTCCAGAGTTATAGAATTCCTGTGGCAAGACACAGGTCAAAACATCCAGAGATGGCCCTTAGGATCTTTGATGTCTGACCAATCTCTAAGCACTCCACAGGAACTGCTTCAGCCACCTTCATGCCTGTTGTCAAAAACTGTTCTCATCCTTCCATTCCATCTGGGGAAGTCTTCACATGTTTGGGGTAGACATCCCCCTAACTCACTGACAGATTTGAGGCCTGTTGGTTATACTCAACCTGGCATGGTTCATCTGCTAAGATGATATTTCCAGGGTGTGGCTTCAGCTCCTCGGAGTGATTATTTGGTAGTAGGTGGACACCAAAGGTGGGTGAGCAGACGTGTATGATGAAGCCTATGGGGTATGCAAAGAACACTAGCACCTCTGCTGTGAGGGTCTATTTTTACTTTATAGTACAAAGCTCTTGTCTGTGTACTAATTTGACCCCAAACCAGGACTGAATTTCCTCATCACCTCCATGTTTTAGGGTGAGTAGTTTCTTTCAAAGTCTTGTTCAAGTGATACCTTGCACATCAGACTTTGGTTGATACCCCAATGGTTGGGCTTCTGGGCCAGGTGAGGGAGTTTCAAGGTGTGTACTGAACAATCACTGCTTATGAAAGGCCCAGTTTATAAGCTGAGGTTCTGCCCCAGATTGGAGCTGTTGCTGGCTGCTGCTACTGCTATTGCTGTACCTGGGACACGGGGTGGTTCGGGCTCAGCACACCATGTGGCCTGATCAGCCAACAGACGTTTTAATAAAGGGTCCATTCTAAAATTATTACTAGGGTTGAAATGGAAATGTAGAGAGAAAAATGACCCCAAGCCATGCCAATCGTTCTGAGCATCAGTTTATTGAGCTGGGCAGCGACAGTATCCCAAGAAAACCTTAGGGAAGCTGCCCCAACCATAGGGAAAGGGGGAATATTTAAAGTAAAAAACCACCAAAAATAGGTATGGGAAACAGAGGTAGTCTTGTGGGAAGTAAAGTTAGTCTGACAGTCGTAGATAAGCACATCCGTTGTAGCCAGGCCTTTCTCTGGACAGTTTTATAGTCCTTGCCCTGATTTATTTTGAGACCCAGATGTCCAGGATCATTCTGACATCTTACCAGGAAGTATGGCCAGGTCTGTTTCTCACAAGAGAGGGCTCCTGGCTAAGTGCGTACAAGTTCAGGAAGAATTCAGTAATTTCCAAACTTGTTACATATAGGGGCTTAGTATATGAGGCAATGGGCATTTCAGGGTCTTGCTCTCATTAATCAAGGTACAGCAGTGGGACAAAGACAGAACAGCACCCACCTTGCCAATACTATTGACTCAAGCACCTCAGGACCAATTTTTCCTGGAGTGTTAACCTGAACAGGGTCTGGTAAGTTCCCCATTCCCAGCTTCCAAAGGACTCCCACTAGTTTTGTTCTAGTCTGAAATTCCCTTTAAGCCAGCTCAGTGGGCAGGGACCAAATCTGTGGTCATATACTCTGTATACATCCCCTGAAGTACCACTCTATCTAGGAAAATTAGCCCGTGCTCTATTCACCTAGCCACCTCCTGTATCATTTTCTTACTGATCTTATTTACAATTAGTTGATTTTGTTTTAAAACTGCTTTTGTCCTGTAATTACCCGAGTCATGGTTCTTTGTCTCTGAACTTGGTTCAGAGTTCAGCTGGTCTGTATCAGTTAAGCTGAAAAATCCAGCTCTCCAGCTCAAGGAATTTCACTAACCTTCAAAAACAGGTGAGAAAACGAGGAAGTTTGGGCCTGACATCTCTACAACATTAAGCTCTCCTTCAGAGATGTCTGGTTTGCTCTCCAGAAGTCTGGGCACTGTCTTGCCCCTGGGCTCAGACAGTGAGCACATTGTAGTCTCAGGAGAGGAGAAGGGGGGTGTTGCCAGCCCCCATCAGCCAGTCAAGCTGTGCCCTGGCCTCAGCACTGTAACTGGGCGTGTTGCCCTCAATCCCATGATGTCAGCTACCCTCTTCTGTTATTTGTTCTGTGCTCCCCAAAAGCCATACAAGGGGAGCTGTCCTTTTGTTCCAGGCCACTGACCCACTTATTGACAGGCATCATTGCCCTGCTAATAAATGTTACTTTGCTCAGAGATCTGCCTCAGCTTACTCTTTTGTGAAAATCCAGTTGCGACAAGCCCTTCATTCCACTTCTGATTCTTTCTTCCACAGCTGTCATTTAAATTCCAAATTTTCAAAAGAATAAATAAATGAATAAATTCTGAAAAAAATTCCAATTTTTCCTCAGTGAAATATATTGCCTGTAACTTTTTTTTTAACTCTTTTAACTTATTTGCTCTCTTCCAGAAATCCTAGTTGACTTATGCCCACTCTGTGCTTTTCTTTGAGGCTTTGTGTGTTGATGTTTTGAAGTCATTCTCTTGTTGGTTTGTGTCTTGAGTATCATTATTTGCTTATTCTTTCAGTCACCTTCCTGACCATGGACCTGATATTAGGGCCAGTCTCTCTCCACATTCTGAAGGGAATGTCCAGTATAATAGTGTTGCTGCTTTCTTTAGGTATTGAGTTGTATGTTAGTCCAGGATCTCAGGGAAAGTTCACTCCAGGGACCTGTAAGTTTTCAGTGACCCCAAAATTGTCTGATTCCCCATCCTCCTCTACCCCCCCACATCATAGATCTGCAAATTCCTGAATTATGTTTGAGTCTCGGCGATCCATATGGGGGATGGAGGTTACTGATGGATTCAGTCACTAAGACATCTGGAAAGCTATGCTGGTAGAAAAGGACAGAACTTCAGAGTCCCCTCTCATCTAAACCTCCTTCCCTGGTTATTCTTCTGTAGGCTTCAGATAGGGCTGGAAGCTGGACCTGAGACCCCATTATGGTACTAGAACTTTGGAACCACAAGCTGCTGCTTGCCTTGAATGTGTTCCCTGTTTAAGACCCAGCCTAGGGCCCAGCAACTGCCCCTCACCCTGGATCTGCCACTTCTAGGGAGGGATGCCCTTAGTCTGCCCTAAATATCCATCCCCAAGTTAGTCAATAAGAAATAGGGCTTCCAGGCATATGTTCTACCCCATTATGCTGGATCTGGCTCTCCTTGAGCTGGAATGCTCAGCAGTGCTTTTCCTGGCTGGACCGCTTCTCCAGTGTCCATAGAATGCCCTCTTTGGAACTATGCCTCTGTGTGTGCTTTCAGGATTCAGGTGGGCCATGTTATCCATCTGTCTTTAGAAGGTGTGGAGGTGCCAAGCTGGGCTTCTCTTTCCTTCTCCTTCTCCATCTTCCTCCTCCAGTCTTTTAATCAGTGACTTTTATGATCAGGTACAGTCTCCATTTTGAGTGTAATGTAGTAGGAGGTATAAGCCAGGAGTCTAAACCTGAGTTATCCCAAATTGGTTTCTAGTTTTCTCTGCAGTGCTTGTGGAAAAGAGGAATCCTTCCCCTGCCTGTTTGTGTTCTTGAGTTTATCCAATGCTGCCCTCACTTCTTGCTTTGTTTTTTTTTTTTCTTGTCTAGCTTGCATGTATGAACTGAGGCAGAGAGAAATGAGTGGAACAATGAGAACCATATGCAATGTATGTTGTGATGGTTGTCTTCGTTCTTCAAGCGGGCCAACATGACATCACTATGCTAGCGTCAAATTAACGTATGTCCTGCTGTGGCTGACCAGAGCCATAGAACTTGGAGTGCTCTACCACAGGCTGGGCACAAATAGTCCCGTGAACATATGGGGTGTATTCTCTAAATTTGCACACCTCCCTTTGCTTTTGAGCTGTTTCATTCTGCTTTGCTCATAGAGCACAGCACCTTCTCTGATGTGGGCACACCACACTGGGAGGTCTTGGGCCAGTGTCTTCTATGTCATGCAAAGTTCTTGAGAGAGACCTTGAGAGTGTCCTTGTCTTGCTTCTGCCCACCATGTGAGCACTTACCCCATGTGAGTTCTCCATAAAATAGTCTTTTAGGCAGGCATGTATTTGACATTTGAACATAGTGGCCAGCCCATCATAGTTGCACTCTGTGCAGTAGAGTCTGAATGCTTGGCAGTCTAGTTCAAGTGAGGACCTCAGTGTCTGGTACCTCATGCTGCCAGGTGATTTTCAGAATCTTCATAAGACAATTCAAATGGAGGCAGTTCAGTTTCCTGGCGGATGCTGGTAGACTGTGTAGTTTTCACAGGCATACAACAGTGAGGTTGGCACAACGGCTCTGTAGGCATTCAGTCTGATAGTCAGTCTAATGCCTCTTCTCTCCCACACCTTCCTAATGAGCCTCTCAAACACTGAACTAGCTCTGACAATCAACCTCATTATCAATATGTACATCCCTGGAAGGTGCACTACCAAGGCAAGTGAACTTATCCACAGCATTCAGAACGTCTCTGCTTGCCATAACTGATGGTTCCATAAACGGATAGTGTAGTGCTGGCTGAAGGAGAACCTGTGTTTTCTTCGTGTTAATTGTTAGGCCAAAATTAGAACAAGCAGCAGAAAACTGATTCGTACTTTATTACATCTCAGTTTCAGAAGGTGAATTTAGTGCACCATCATCTGTGAACAAAAACATCATGCACCAACTCTCCCCGCACTTTAATCTTGGCTTGTAGCTTTTTCATGTTAAATAGGTTACCATCTGAGGCAGCTAGGTGGTGCAGTGAATAGAGCCCTGGCCCTTGAATTAGGAGGGCCTGAGTTTAAATCCAGCCTCAGACACAACTAGCCGTGTGACCTTGGGCAAGTCACTTACTTCCAATTGCCCTGCCTTCCCCCCTCCAAAAAGAAAAAAAAAAGTTTACCTTCAGTGCAGCAGCTGTCCTTGATGCCATGTTTGTCCTTATTGGTGGCCTTTGACAACAGCACTATCCTTCACCAGTGGACAGTATTCACTCTCTGTCTGCAGGACAGTCTCAGTAGCTCTGAACCAGCAGGAAGGTTCCCAGACCCCTGCACCAACAGCACTGTCCTTCACCAGTGGACAGTATTCACTCTCTGTCTGCAGGACAGTCTCAGGAGCTCTTAGCCAACAGTCAGGTTCCAGGACTTCTTCAACAGGACTGTCTTTCACCAGTGGACAAATATGGCAAAACAACATCAAAACAGACAGACAAAGTACCAGCAAAACAGCCATGTCTCCTCAGTCCTTGGCAGCTCTGGGGGCAGGTCTCAAAAGTGCAGGGCAATTCAAAGTGGCCCCCAGCAATCCTCTCAGTCTCTCTCTCTGCCTCCACGAGGGTGCTGCTTCCAAAAAGTTCTTCTGCCTCTCTCTTGTCTCTCCAAATCTATGTCACCAGCTCCTCCCAGTTCAGGACTCACTTTTCACATCAACAAGTCCATCCCACAGGTGGGATTAACAAGCTCTGGGTTTTAACACAATCAATTTGAAAACCAAGCCAATACAGGGGGATCTTTATATTCCATTACTATCACACCAGACCACCTTCTGTGAGCACTGAGGGCAGGCTTCTCCCAGGGACGTGGCCAGAAAGGGGAGTGTTGGGCTTGGGAGGCCCCTGGGGGAGGGAAGACCCCAGTCTGGGCCCAACTCTGGCAGTCACTGGGTGTGCGGATATGAGCCCCTCACTAAGACTCTGTGCCTTGGTTTCTTCATCAGTAAAATGGGAATAACATTTGCATTATCAATGATACTGAGGCTAATGAAACCAGATCTCCTGCTTTGAACCTACAAGCTGCAGGGAGACTGCTAAGGAAGGAAGAAGGCAAAGCCAAGGCCCTTGTAGGGAAAGCTAAGGTTGGGGATGGGAAGGCCTCTGTTTGCCAACCCCAGCCCAGCACAGGTGTATGGGACTTTAGAAGGGTGTTACCAACAACTGCTCCCAGTGGGCAGTTTCAACATTCTTCCATGGTCCTGTGTGTGCTGAGCCCATAGTAGCAAAGGCCAGGGAACCCTTGATATGAATGATATGATATGTTATGTATGATATGATAAGTGTAGAGGAAATCAGCGTCACAGAATCTGAGAACTGTCTGGGCCCCCAGAGGTCAGCTCGTCTAACCAGGGATGTCAAACGCAAATAGAAATGTGTTGTCCAGTCATGTCCAGCTCTTTGTGACCCCGTTTGTGGTTTTCTTGGCAAAGTTCCTGAGTAGTTCTCTCTTCCTTCTCTAGCTCATTTTACAGATGAAGGAACTGAGGCAAGCAGGGTAAAGTGATCTACCCAGGGTCACACAGCTAGCTTAGTGTCTGAGGCCAGATGTGAACACAGGAAACTGAGTCTTCCTGACTCCTGGCCCTGTGCTCCATCCCCTGCACCACCTGGCTGCCCCCAAACAGAAATGGGAGCCACTGAGCTGCACTGTAGGCCACAGACTGATTTAGCTTTACATGAAATGTTATGTTTCACTGTATTTTCATTTCTTTGTTAAATATCTCCCAGCCACTCTCTAATCTGCTTCCAAAGCATTCCGGAACATAGCAGCCAGGCAGCTGGCTGGGAAGCAGCCCCCTGTGGTCAAACCTACCCTGCCTGGGACCCACACTCTAACACAGGCCACAGGGGTTGGTCACTCAGTCCCTCTGAGGCAGGGCCCCTGGAGCAGCCCCTCCTGCTTCTGGACACCTGTGAGAGGGCATTTGGAAAGCCGAGATCGAGGCCAGAAAAGCAAGTCCAGTTCTGAGAGATGTTTCACATTTCAGTGAACTCACTATTAACCAGCCTGTTTCTTGTAAGCCCCTGGCAACCAGGAGGTTTGTGAGAAGAGAAGACAAGACCTCCCTGTAATACCCTCCACTACTGGATGGCCCAGGCAACAGGAAGTCTCTGGGCTCAGAAGATGGTTCCATCCCCTCGAAGCTCTCTCCCTACTCCAACACCAGGGTCCCCAAATCATATCTGGCCAAGGTACAAGATGGCTTACACCCCAGGGAGATCTGCTCATAAGTGGATTACACCCACTTATTAGCAGAAAACCCCTGGTCTTTCCTGGGAGATGAACAGAGGCTCAGAGAGAGGCCTCCAAAAACTCACTGAGCTACTCAGTGAGCAGCAAATGTCCAGTGTGACTCTGGTATCTGAAGCAAATGTTTTCTCTTTTATCACATTGTCAGCCAGGAGACAGCAGGGCCTCAGTCTCCCCCTGCTGCCACCCTCTGTGACTGCCCTCCTTAGATCAGTCAGTAATTGTAATGGGAAACTTCCCCACACAGGGATTGTAGAACAAAGGAGCTAAACTTGGATGGCCTTGGATGAGGAAAAAAATTAATCTGATGGTAAGCGGAGGTGGTGAATATAAGGTGGGAGAGAAATACAGAAAGTTAAAACATTCCTCTTTTCTGGGAAGAAACTCCAGGACAGAACAAGGGAGGGACAAGCAGGTGTTTCCGGCAGCCTGGATCATTCCAAAGGAGAAAGGAGAGTGGGGGAGGGGGGAAGCCATAGGTGAGAGCCATCAGCTGGTCCTAACCATGCACATGGGACTCCAGGGAGGCAGAAAGGGGCAGGTGCTTCTCTGTATTTAGAGACCAGATATCTGCCCTTCATTAATTCCAAAAGGTTACAGTTAGGGTCCTAACCCTTCCCTTCTTCAGATGGAAGATAAGACCCCACCCTGGGGCAGCCTAAAGAGGGGACAAGGTGGTCACTCAGTGCAGTGGCTGTCACTAACAGAGATGGAGCCCCAGGGCCCTGACTGAGCCCTGAGCAGAGAACACAGAAGCCCTTAGGGAGGCCCCTGTAATGAAAGAAAGGCAGGGACACACACACAGGGGGGAGGAGAATGACCACAAAACAGAGAGAATTGGACTCTCTGAAGGTTAGCGCTGAGGGCGGCCTATGGGCTCAGCCCCCAGCAGCCTGGCTGGGCACAGCTCCAGTCCCTGGAGGCAGCCTGGGCTCTGAGACCCTGGAGCAAGTCCCAACAGACCCTGATCACAGGAGCCCCTGAGCAGTACAGACCAAGGCAAACACCTGCCCCCTCATGTCATACAACACACTGGCCTCCCCCAGGCTCCTTCCCCTTGGACCCAGCCCCGGCCTGCACTCACAGACTCAGCAGAACAAATAAAAAGATGCTTCCAAACTTGCTTTTATTTTCCCCTTCACGTGGCCAGAACATCTCCACATTGGCATCCTGCCCCCCCCCAACCCCCACACAAGAGGAAGCTCAGCTGAGACTGGAGAAAAGCTGGAGGTTCAAAAGCTGTTCTGGCAGTGAGAGAGGGATCCAGAGGTCAGAGCAGCATCAGGGGTGGAGGGGGGCTCATTCCAAAAACCCTCTGGCCCTGACTGGTGACTGGCTCCCTGCTGACTGAGACAGGAAGAAAGAAAGGAGGCAGGGAGGGAGGCCTCAGAGAACAGGGGGAGGCCCTGAGGATGCTGCCCTGGGCTTGGGCCAGAGGAGTCCAGTGAGGATCCCAGGGGCCAGTGCTGGGGAGAGAAGCCAGAGGGGAACAGGAATAACATGGGGACTGCAGATGGTTTTCCTTCTCATGTCCCCACCAGGCAATTCTCTCAAGCCGAAGGACAGACAGACTCAGGGGGATCCTCCAAGGCCCCTCTGGCCTCCAGCTTCTCACCATCCTGAAGGCCCTGCCTCACCATCCAGACAACCTCAGCCCAACCTCCCACATTCCCTCCTCTCTGCTTGGCCCCCTTTACCTCAGCCCCTCTCTCCTTCCAGGCCCCCAGAGTCTCACCTGTGGCTGTGAGAGAGACATCTGACCCCTGGGCACTGTCACTGCCTGGAGACAAAGGAGGGTAACAGCCCAGTCTGGGACATACATCCCAGAACCAGGGTGTGAGAAGGGAAGGGGTCCCCAAGGGAAGGCTGCTGGGCTAAGCCTCTCTGCCTTCTCAGTACTCAGGGCCCAGGGACACCATGGCCTGGCCCCTTCTTTCTGCCCTCCATGTTCACCCTTCACTTACCTGCAGCTGGAACATAGGCCCCTCCTTTTCAACCTGGAAAAGAAAACAAATCCCAGTGAGGAATCCAGGAGAGGAGACCACACCAAGGTCTCAGAAGTTCAGTGGTTTGTCTGGGAGACACAACAAATAACTGGGGCTGCACCCCCTGCCCCACTCCATTCCAGCCTCTAGATCCAAGGTGAGGAGACAAAAGAGGCCCCCAAAGGGGCCTTCCCCCCTCCAGGCCTGGCTCCAGGGGCTCCCAAGGCTGGGCTACAGCCCCCTGCTGGGGGGGACACCAGGCCTGACAGTCCCTTAGATGGGAGGGAGAGGACTTGGGGACAGAGACAAGCTAGGGGTCAGGGGAAGCCTGGATCTCCCTGGTGCCTGCTCCCTGAGGACCTTCCCAGGCCTGCCCACCTGAACTCTTCTTCCTCCAGTAACAAACTCCAGCAATGACTGTGATGAGGAGGAGACTGGCAGCAATGCCCCCCACAATGAGCCCGATGGGTGGGAAGGGTGGCTCTGAAATGGAAAAAGGAAGTGAGAGGCCCTGAGCCCCCTGGCCTAAGGGTCACTAACCCTCCCGCCTCCTCTTGCTCTTGCCCCCCTCCCTGTGTCCTCCTCCTCCTCTCTCTCCCCTTGCCCTCCCCTCCCCCTGCCCCCCCAGGTCCTCCCCCCCCTCACCCCACTGCAGGGTGAGGGGCTCAGGCAGCCCCTCGTGCTGGACTCGGCAGGTGTACGCCCCTTCCTGTCCCGGGGTCAAGCCCACAGCCGCCCACTTCTGGAAGGTGCCGTCCCCCGCGGGCCTAGTCTCAATGAACTCCGTGTGCTGGAGCTGCTCCTGCCCCTCCCTCAGCCAGGCCAGGGAGACCTCAGCGGGGTAGAAGTCCTGGGCCCGGCAGCGCAGGGTCACCTGCCCGTGGGGGGCGGCGTGGCGGGTCACTCGGGCAGAGGGCGGGTCTGGGGGCAAAGGACAGAGGCAGTTCTGGGCTCCCCTGCCCCCCTCAGGGACAGTGGGGGAGGGGCACACCCCCAATCCGGGGCTGGGGTACAGGGGGGCGGGGCCGGGGCCTTGAGTGCCGCGCACACGGGGCGGGGCGGTACCTGTCCTCTGCAGCGCCTCCTGGCCCATCTCCAGGTACTTCTTCAGGCACGTCACGCACCTCTCCTCCAGATACGCTTTCCATCTCTCTGCCTCGCTGCTCTCCTCCCACTTGCGCTTGGTGTTCTCAGCCTCGGGCACGGCCACCTTCCACCTGTAGGTCTCCGTGTCCAGCGCGATGTAGTCCTGCCCGTCATAGGCGTCTTGGAAAAACCCGCGCCTGAAGCGCAGCTCGGGGGTCACCTCGCAGCCGTACATGCGCTGGTAGGTGTGGACGCCTGCGGGGCCGGGGGAGGGGGTCACTGCGGGCTCTGCGCCCCCCCCCCCGCAAACACACCGTATTCCCCCTCCCCCAGCATGCACCTCCCGCGCTCTGGTTGAAGTAACGCCGATTATTCTCCAGGCTCACCCGGTACCACTGTGCGTTCTGCCTGGAGTTCCACGTCTCCCGCTCCCAGTAGTCCGGGTCCTCCCCCTCCATCCACGCCGCGCGCGGCTCCGCCCTCTGACTCGCGCTGTCGCTGTCGAAGCGCACGAACTGCAGATCGTCCACGTAGCCCACGGCGAGGTACCGCGGCTCC
>NW_027187319.1:81647-95513 GCF_028583685.1 Petaurus breviceps papuanus | reverse complement strand
TTTTTCTGAGAAGGCGCTTCACCAACGGATCTGTTTCAAGGAATGGAAAGCTAAGCTGCTGGTCAGAGGGTCCACCTAATTAATAACTCTTTGAGAGAGAATGCTGTCCTTGACATCAGGAACAGCTGAGTTTCAATCCTACCTTAGAAACTGAGTAGTTGGGAGAACCTAGGGAAGGTATTTGATTTACTAAGCACCCTTCAGCCTCTTTCCCCATCTAACAAAGGGGTGTTATAGGACCTACCTGAAAAGGTAGTTGTCAAATCAAAGTGAAATCAATCATATGTTCAAAGAGACCTTAGCATAGCTTGAAGTGCCATTTAAATGTTGCCCATTAGCATAGTCATGTCTGTGTCTAGGAGAAGCCTGAGGAACATGAGCCATTGCTCGTGCCATTCTTGGGTCCATAGCGGCACTGCATGGACCAGAAGACTTATGGGCTTCAGGGACTGGAGTGACTGAGGATGGTTTGACTCCCTCCATGTGGCAACTGGTACTTGTTTAGTCCAAAGGTCGGAAGAAGTGAAGCTGGAGTCTTAGCTGCATTCCCCAGATGTATTGGGATGTTGCTGTCAGACCTGCAGGAATCTGTGGAACACTTGGTAGGAAAGCTCTCTTTACTGCTACAAGACAGCAGCCCTCCATTCTCTAAGCACTTGACCCTAGGTAAGTATTCAGCAGACTCCTCAGATTAACTGATCAAGATTAATTGTTTCTGGGGAGTGAATTGATGGACTGCCCTCAGCAAGTATCTCAGGTCTAAAGTAATTGGAAAAGGTGCTAAGGAGGGCTGGGTGAGGAAGGGAAGAAAGCAGAGAGGTGTAAATCTTGGGGTGGGAGTGGAGGGACAATGGATTTTTCCCCCGATCCAATCATTCTGAGGATTGTGATTGAGGGCTTCTTAATGTGAATGGGAGAGGGCAGGAGATCCCTGGGAGAAACCATATAAAAGGGCAGCACCAGCTCCTTCTTAGTGACTCCTGCTCAGGTCAGAGATTCCAAGTGCAGCTGTCTCCCTGGCTGAGAAGGCTCTAGGAAGGACATAAAAAAGTAAGTTTCATCCTGGGGAGATGACTTTTTCTCTGAATTCTATGAAACTGGAGAGCTAGTGTTTGAGGGACTGAGGAGAGGTAGACTGTTGAGGTGCCTTGGAGTCAATGGACTTGCTGGGTTTGACTCAGTGCTTGGCACATGGTCCTAGGTCCCTAATCACACATGCAAACTCCTTGTCTGCCTAACTTCACTTCCATCCTCTGTCCAAAAAGGTCATTTCCTGTCTGCAACATTCTCACACTCTCACAGCCTTTTAGTACTAATTATACAGAGTCTGGCCACAAGAATGGCCAGCATGATACCAAAAGACCATTCCCATTCCAGGGGAGCAGTGTCCCTATCTGGATCCCCTGCTAATGCAGTGAGGAATATCTGGGCTAGCTAGTATGGGGATTCTCCCAAGATACATAGGGGAGCTCCTGAGCAAGGCTCCAGGAGAATTTATGAAGAAGGGGAGAGTGGTGGGCTTGTTGGTAGAAAGAAGCTTAAGGGGCAGCGAGGTGGGGCAGTGAATATAGCATACACCCTGAAGTTAGAAGGACCTGACTGCAAACGTTGGCCTCAGACAGTTACCCTTAACTAGCTCTGTGACCTTGGGCAAGTGGCTTAATCCCAATTGCTTTGCCTCCCCTCTCCAAAAAATTTGTAAAAAAATCACTTAAAAAGAAAGAAAGAAGTTTAAGAGACAGTAGTTTGGAAGAGGATACATATTGGAGAGAATGGAGGTGATAGAAGGTGTAGTCTGCTGGGAAAGGAAAGGAGGGAAGGCATGGGATACAGGGAGTCTGTCCAGGGCTTTGTCTTGGCAGGGAGAAGGGTTACTCTTCAGGAGAGAGAGAATCTGGGGAAGACATCTACTTGATTTAAGAGAAAGAAGATAGGCAGGTCTACTTTCATCCAAGAGCTTCAGTATCATCCAGTTCAGAAGGAAGTAATTGCCTTGAGCTGAGGAAATAGGGAGAAGGCATGCTAGGAAAGACTAAGGGGAGTGATGGAAATACTTAGGCTATCTGGTATGGGGAGTGAGATTATGAACCAGAGAGCTGACAAGACTGGTAAATGCTTACAAAATCTAAAGCATTTCAAAAGGAATATTTTCTGCCTTGTACCATGCTATTTTCCCTGTAATTTTCTTCACAGTTGAGAACACATGACCCTATTCTCTAATGGTAAACTATTTGCTTCTTCATCCTTTTTAAGGCAGGTTACACTGATTACCTCCACATTCTCAACCAAGCTGAGATATTTGAGAACTCCAAAAGACAAAGTGAAGAAAGGAGTGAAAAGGTTGTGGAAGTGGGAGAGAAGGAAGGAGAATTTCAAAAAGAGAAGGAAGCAAAGAAACCAGCCTGGAGATAAGGAAGCCTCGATCTCAGGCTCCATGTTGGTGAGAGGTGCCACCATGTCTGTTTCAAGTGACCCAGAGAACAGTGGAAGTGAGGAGAGTGCTGATGAAGAATTCACGCTGCTTCCTTTGCCACCCCAGTTGGTCCCAAGACATTTTGAAGACTTGGAAGATGCCCTTATGTGCCTTGACTTACAACCTGCCTACCAGACTGTCAACAGGGAAGTGAGTTATGGTGACGATTCTGATGACAGTAGTGCAGAGCAGGACACCAGCAGTGATTCCAGGCACAACCTGAGCCTGGGTGATCATGCCAATGATGCCCATGGCAATGAACACGGTGAGTCTGTGAGAGGGCGCTGGCATAGGCTTCAGGGGGGCTCAACGTTTAATAGCTTCTATAGTGAGTGGCAGGGTAAATCTTAGGGAGAGTAAAAAAAAAAGAATGGTTGATTTGGAAGGAATTCAGAAATATTGATGTTGAGATTTTCTTCATTTGTAAACATGGTGTTCCTGACTCTGTTTTGTTCCACTGTTGGGAACACTGGAGTGTACGGGGTCCTCAATGATCCATGTTCCCTTTCTTCTCTCTCATAGTCAAAGATCAAGAACAAGAAATGCACCTGCATAGCCCCCACCTTCCCAACTTGCAGATTACGTTAGAACACAACTACACAATGGAGAGAAGTGGGAAAGCAGGAGAAGTGAAAGAGCAAGGGGAAGAAGGGCACAAAGACCGTGAAGCCAGAAGGCAATGGGAAGAGGAGGAAGTCCCACCTCCAGGCTCCACATTGGATGATGGTCTCACTCTGTCTGCTTCAAGTAACTCAGAGAACAATGAAAATGAAAGGATATTTAATGAAGAATCCTTTGTAACTCTTTTGTCCCCCTCACTTGGTCCAGAACAATTGGAAGATTTTGAAGATGACTGTACGTATCCAAGTCTCCCACATATGGAGCCATAGGGAGTCACACGTTGCTGTATGGGTGGTGCCAGAGTAAGGGTCACAGTTGCATTTTCCCTTCTGATTTTTGCCTATGTGAAGTCCTTATGGTCTTAGCCTTTGTAGGTGATGCTGAGGGACTCCAGGTGACCCTTTCCAAAGCCAGAGGAAACCCCAGGCAGCCAATGTACACTCAGACTCAAGAGCCTGCCAGTGAACAGCAGAGATGCTGGAAGGGCTTGAGGGGGACTTTCCTCAGCTTCTCTCCCTCTTTCTCCCCTCCTTTTCTCTTTCCCCAGTGGATAGTTGGTCACTAGGGAAGCCAGTCTTCCTGCACCTGCCTACCTTCTCCCCTCTTCAGGCAGCTTTGAAGACTACTAAAAATTAAAGTTTAGAACCACCTCAAAGAAATAATAGTGAATGTGGGAAAATTATACAGAAAAAAAACCATCTCCAAATGAGAGATCAGAGAAGACTCCCTCATCGACCACTTTGCAAAGATCAGTGGTTTGGGTTTTCTGTGGGTTTTTTATGTGTTGATCTTTTGTGATGACTTTTTTCTTCCCCTTTTACCCCCTGAAGAAAAATTATCTGTAATCAGAGGTGGCTTTCTAGGGGAGCATGGAGGAGAAATGCAGGAAAATATTCTGGTGATAGAAAGAAATCATTTCAATAAAATTCATTTTGAAAAGCACTAGTTTCTTTGTAAGTGGTTATTTTGAAGTCTTACCTCTGTAGGCTTCTGATAGTGTTCTGAATAGGTTATGAGCACTGCAATCTCTGTCAGTTCTACTTGCTGAAATGCAAGGCTGGGATTGGGAATCAAGGGAAGCCTGTCCAGAAACACAGGTGCAGTTTGCATGTGCCAGGGCTACTGGCCAAGGAGGTGCAGCCACAAACTGCCCTGGCCTTCAGGTGTCTCACAGGGAGAAAGACATCACTCTCCTGGGTCTCAGGTGCTCAATAGCTAGTGACCCATGGTTAGGCTCTTAGCTTCTTTCTACCTCAGTTTCTTCAACTCTAAAATGGGATGATGGGAGCACCTACCCCTGAAGGCTGTTTTGAGAATAAATAAGACTTAAGGGGCTTGGCCAGGCTCTGCACCTATTAAGTAGGTGCTTAGTAATTCCTACCTCACTTTCCTCCTTCTATTCTTCCTTGATTCCTTCCTTCCTCTCTTCCCTCCATACCTTCCTTTATTCTCTCTGTTCTGGAGATGTCAGTTGATAAGACCAGTAGCAAGCAGAAATTCCTGGTGCACTCCACTAAAGGCTGTACTGGAAACTTTCAGGGATGCAGCCAAAGCAGTTCTTAGGGGAAGTTTTATATCTCTAAAGGCTTACATGAATAAAGTAGAGAAAGAGGAGGTCAATGAACTGGGCATGCAACTAAAAAAAGCTAGGTAAAGAACAAATTAAGTATCTTCAATTAAATTCTGAAAATTAAGAGCTGGTTTTATGAGAAAAAAAAAAACAGTAAAGTAGATAAACCGTTTGGTTAATTCGATTTTAAAAAAGAAAACCAATTTACCAGTATCAAAAATGAAAGGGTGAATTCACCACCAATGAAGAAGAAACTCAAACAATAAATCAAGTCTTTGCACTACTCTGGTTTTCTGAGAAGGGAGCTCCCTGATGGATCTGGGGTCTTGAAGAATGGCAGGGAAAGGTACTGGTCTGAGAGTCCTCCTGATCAAAGACTCTTAGGGAAAGTGCTGCTGTTGGCATCAGGAACACTTGAGGCCCAATCCTGCCTCAGAAACTTAGCATGTAGGAGAACCTGGGCAAGAGACTAGCCTCCTCCAGCCTCTCTCCAACTGTAAAATGGATAGAAGAACACCTACCTGAAAAGGAAGCTGTCAAATACAAGGGAGATCAGATGTTCAAGGACTTTGAGAAAAGCTGAAACTGTGACTGAAAACTTAAATATTGGCTTTTAGCCTGGTCATGGGTCTGGAAGAAGCCTGGACGACATGGCCAATGCTGGGAGTTGACTTTGTAATGAGCTCGGCCATTATGAGCTATTGCTGGTGTTTTTCTTGGCGATGGTCCTGGCCCTTTCAGAAGGCCCACCTTCAAGCCCAGTCACATTCATGCTGGCTCTTGCCCCAGCTGCCTAGACTTCCAGGGAATTCGCTCCCTTAAACTGAAACCTGTAGCCGCCCCTAGACTCTCAGCTAGCTCCATTTGCAAACCTAAAAAGGATCATCTCTGAACATAGAGAAATCCCTTTCTTTGTGTTTGTCTTTCTAGTAGCATGCCTCTTGGTGCCCTGGCTGCACGGCCTGCACCAGGAGACTTATGGGCTCCAGGGACTGGGGTCAGTGAGGAGGATTTCACTCCCTCTATCTAGCAACTGGTAATTGTCTAGTCCAAAAATCAGAAGGGAAGCTGGAGCCTTCACTGTATTCCCCAGATGTACTGAGATGTTGTGCCAGACCTTCAGGAATCTATGGAACACATGGTGGGAAAGCTCTGTTAATTGCAATAACACAGGAGCCCTCCATTCTCCAGCCACTTGATACCTGGTAAGTGTTTAGGTTTAGGGGGGGAACCTGTGACCTCAAGGCCATGAGAGGCCCTGTATGTCCTCAAGTGGGGCTCTTTGAATTCAAACTTCCCTAGACAAATCACCTTAATAAAACAATATGTACCCTGAAACTTAGATTCCATCAAAAGACCCCACCCAAGGACCTAGAAAGTCCAGAGGCTCCCCACCCCTGATTTAGGAGATTCCTGAGATAAATTGATCAAAATTAATTGTTTCTGAGAGTGAATAGTTGTCTGAGGACAAAGACAAGTAGGAAAGATAACTAAGGAAGGTATTTAGATGAAGTGAGTGGCTGGAGGGTGGGGGTGAAAGGTGGGCTATCAATCCTGGGAGGCCAGGCAGGAACAAAAGGACTTTTCACCTATGCCATTCATCCTGAGGGTGGGGATTCTTACCTTCTTAATGTAAATGAGACAGAGTTGGAGATCCCTGGAGGAAAGCCTATAAAAGTCCAGCCCCATCTCCTTTTCAGTGATATCTGCTCTGAGTACTGATTCCAACTGGAGCTGTTTCCCTCTGAGAAACCTTTAGGAAGGGCTTCAAAGGTAAGTTTGCTGCTGGGGAGATATCTTTTACTTTGACTTCTATGAGAAAGAAGAGGTCCTCTGTTTGAGGGACTGGAGTTACTGGGAGTCAATGGAGATACTGGGTTTGACTCAGTGCTTGGCACATGGTCCTAGGTCCCTGATCACAGAGTCAAATTCTTTGCTGCCTAGACTTCAGTTCCATCCTCTGTCCAAATAGGGCATTTCCTGCCTGAAATATTCTCTTTGTCTCACAGCCTTTTAGCATCAGAAACCCAGAATCTGGCAGTGAGTGGGCCAAGAGCTGAGCAGGATGACAAGAGACTAGGCCCATTCCAGGGCAGCAATGTCTCTCTCTGCATCCCCTGCTAATGAGGTGGGGAGTATCTGGGCTACCTAGAAAGGAGATTCATACAGAATGCATGGTGGAGCTCCTGAGCAAGACTCCAGGGGAATTTTTGAAGGATGGGAAAAGTGGTGGGCTTGTTTGTAGAAAAAAGCTTAAGAGGCAGTAGGTTGGGAGAGGATTCACATTGGAAAGAGGGGATAATAGAGGGCACAATCTGCTGGGCAAGGAGACAAGGGGTGGGATCCAGGATGCCTTGTCAGGGCTTTGTTTTGGCAGGGAGAAAGAAGGGTTACTCCTTAGGAGAGAAAAAGGTTGGGGAAGAAGTCTAATTTGAGAAGAAAAGAAGATAGGCAGAAGGACTTTAATATAAGGGCTTCAGTGGCAGTTCAGAAGGATGAAATGCCTTGAGCTGAGGAAACAGATCATGCCAGGAAAAATTGGAGGGGAGGGATGAAAATAGTTAGGCTTGGTGTCATAGAGAGTGAGATTTTGAATCAGACAATTGTGACAGCACTGGTAAATGCTTACAAAAATTTAAAGTATTTCAAAAGAATCATTCTTTCCCTTGTAGCATGATACTTTCCATGTAATTTTGTTTACATTTGGAGAATAAAAGACTCTATTCTCTAATGGTTATCTATTTTCTTTTTCATTCTTTTTGAAATCCAACTTCTAGGAAAAGGCAGGTTACAGTGTTTACCTCTACATTCTCAACCAAGGAAAGATGTTTGAGAACTCCAAAAGACAAACTGAAGAAAGAAGTGAAAAGATTGTGGAAGTGGGAGAGAAGGAAGGAGAATTGCAGACAGAGAAGGAACCAGGAAACAAACCTGAAGAAAAGGAAGCCTCCATCTCAGGCTCCATGTTGGCCAGAGGTGCCACCATGTCGGTTTCCAGTGACCCAGAGAACAGTGGAAGTGAGGAGAGTGCTGATGAAGAATTCATTCTGTTTTCTTTGCCACCCCACTTGGTCCCAGGACATTTTGAAGACTTAGAAGATGCCCTTATGTCTTCTGAACTACAACCTACCTACCAGACTTGGAACAGTGGTGTTAGTAATGATGACAATTCTGATGACAGCAGTGCAGAGCAGGACACCAGCAGTGATTCCAGTGACAACCTTAGCATGGATGATCATGATAATGATGCCTACAGCAATCAATATGGTGAGTATGTGAGAGGGTGCTGGGATAGGGTGGAGGGGGGCTCAATGTGGAATCGTTTCTAGAGTGAGTGGGAGGGTAAATCTGTTTAAGGAGGGTAAAAAAAGAAAAGAATGGTTGATTTGGAAGTAATTCAGAAACACTGGTGTTGAGATTTTCTTCATTTGTAAACATGGTGTTCCTGACACAATTTGTTCCACTGTGGGGACCACTTGAGTGTACTCCATCCTCAGTGATCCATGTTCAATTTTTTCTCTTTCAAAAGTCCAAGAACAAGGAATGTACCCTGGTGTCTCCCACCTCATGTGTCTTGACCTCAGACCTTCCTACCACACTGACAGCAGTGATGTTAGTACTGATGACAATTCTGATGACAGCAATGGAAAGCAAGGCAGCAGCAGTGACTCTGGTGACAACCTTAGCCTGGATGATCATGCCAGTGATGCCTACAGTAGTGAAAGTGGTGAGTCTGTGGGAGGGTGATAGAATAGGCTTGAGGAGGGCTCAATGTGCAATCGTTTCTAGAGTGAGTGGAAGAGTAAATCTGGTTAGGGGAGGTAAAAAAAAAAAGAAAAGAATGGTTGATTTGGAAGTAATTCAGAAACACTGAGGTTGAGATTTTCTTCATTTGTAAACATGGTGTTCCTGACACAATTTGTTCCTCTGTGGGGACCACTTGGGTATTCTCCATCCTCAATGATCCATGTTCCATTTCTTCCCTTTCTGTCAAAGCTCAAGAACAAGGAACGTACCCTGGTGTCTCCCACCTCATGTGTCTTGACCTCAGACCTTCCTACCACACTGACAGCAGTGATGTTAGTATTGATGACAATTCTGATGACAGCAGTGAAAAGCAAGGCAGCAGCAGTGACGCCGGTGACAACCTTAGCCTGGATGATCATGCCAGTGATGCCTACAGTAGTGAAAGCGGTGAGTCTGTGAGAGGGTGCTGGGATAGGCTTGAGGAGGGCTCAATGTTGAATAGCTTCTATAGTGAGTGGTAGGTAAATCTGTTTAAGAAGGTTAAAAAGAAGAATGATTTGGTATAGGATCTGTAGATATTTTCACATTATACAATGGTCAGGTTATAAGGATGGATTGTACCAGCTGGGATGAAAAATGGTATAGAGGACATAAAATCAAATAAGAGAACAAAAGACGCCATGGGGGGGAGGGGAGGGAGGGGGACAAAATGTGAAATTCAAGGAATTGTGGAATTGAATCCTGTAAATTAAAAGGAAACAAACAAATTAATAAATTAAAGAATTAATTTAAAAAAAGAATGATTTGGAAGTCAGAAATATTGTTGTTGAGATTTTCTTCACTTGTAAATATGGTTTTCTTGACCCAATTTTGTTCCACTGTTGAGACCACTAGAGTGTACTGTGTCCTCAATGATCTACATTCCATGTCTTCTCTTTCATAGCTTTGATCCAAGAAGAAATAATGCTCCCTGGTGGCACCCACCTCCCCAACTTGGAAATGAAGTTCGAACACGGCCACACAAGGGCTATAGAGGAAAGAAGAATAGCTGTAGATGTGAAAGGGGGAAGGGAAGATGAACACAAAGACAGTGAAACAGGAAGTCAATGGGAAGATCAGGAGGTCCCACCTACAGGCTCCACTTTGGATGGTGGTGATACTATGTCTATTTCAAGTGATCCAGAGAACAATGCAAATGAAGGGACTTTTGATGAAGACTTCTTTATGACTCCTTTGTCCCCCTCATCTGCTCCAGGACAACTGGAAGCTGATGACTGTATGCATCCCAGGCTCCCACCTGGCTGCCAGACTAGGAGCCAAAGGGAGTCACACCTTCCTAGATGTGTGAAGCCAAAGCAGTGTGCCTCCTGCATTTTCCCTTATAATCTTGACCTTTGTAGGTTATTCTGAGGGACTCCAGGGTCACTTTCCAAGCCAGCAGGAAACCCCAGGCAGCCAATTACATTACAAACCCAAGCCAGTACATTCAGGCTAAAGAGCCTGCCATTGACCAGCAGAGATGCTACCAGAGGTTAAGGTGGTTTTCCTCAGGTTCTCTCCCTCTTTCTCTCCTTTTCTCTTTCCCAAGTTGCTAGCTGGACACAAGGGAAGTCTTTACACTAAGGAAGCCAGTCTCCCTTCTTGAAGCAGCCTTTAACAGTACTAAAAATTGAAGTTTAGAACCACCTCAGAACAGCCATAGTGAGTGTGGCAATATTATACAGAAAAACACATCCCCAACAAAGAGATAAAGAAAGATTCCCGTATCTGACCACTTTGCAGAGATGGAATGTGTTGTGTGTGTGTGTGTGTGTGTGTGTACTTGTTCGTGCAGGAGAGCGATGTTGAGAAGTTTTGCTGACTTTTCCCTTTTCACTATCTTAATAAGACTCATTTGTAATCTTAACATTTCTATTTGGGAGAGGATGGGGGAGAAACACTGGTTGAAATTCTGGTGGAGAAAAATATTTCAATAAAATTCATTTTTAAAAACACTGCCATCTTTATACAGCATATTGCCCAAGTATTTTCTCTGTCTGTTTCTGACAGTATTCTAAATATGTAAAGCAGAGGCTGAAAGTTGCAAGGTTTTATTGTCCAAGTTTGGATACACAAGTACTCTCCAGAGGTCTGCAGTCACTTCATTGGGAGTGAGAGAACATTCTTCAGGGTCTCAGGCACTAGTATCTATTAAGTTTGTGTTTAACTATCGCCTCCTTCCTTCCTTTTTTTTTTTTCCTTTCTTCCTAGCTTGCTCACCACATTCCCACCTTCCTTTTTTGGGTAAAATCATCAATTACTTGTTCATAGGGAAAACTTTCGATTTTTATCATTTTAAAATCTAGTCTCGCATGGTAGGAAACCATACTAATTTTAGTTTAATACTTAGGACACCAGATCATGCTGATCCTAGAAAACTGTAGAGGACCCAAAAATTGATGGCTGGAATTTCCCGGTGTAATTTCCAATTTCTCAAGAAGCACTTTTTTTTTTTGCTTTTCTTTTTTTGGAGGGGGTGAGGGTAGGGCAATTGTGGTTAAGTGATTTGCCCAAGGTTACAGGGCTAGTAAGTGTTAAATGTCTGAAGCCAGATTTGAACTCAGGTTTTCCTGATTCCAGGGCCAGTGTTCTATTCATTCTGCCACCTAGTCGCCCCACAAGAAATACATTTTAATTAAATTATGTGAAATGCAATTAATCTATGTGCCTTATTTGGAAACTCTTTATATTCTAACTAATCAGATGACTGTTTCCTTGTTCCTTTGTTTGAAACCCATGTAACATGTAAGTCCCAGAGCTAGTCATCTATTCAGATTCTCTTCTGCTGCATGAGTTAGACTTCTTCCTCAATTTCTTCAGTTCTCAGTTTTGTTCTCAGCCAATAAATCAATGGTGTCAGCCGTAGATCTCTGATGGTTGCCCTGAAAGGTAGGAAAAACCTAGAGGGGCTCATTCTCATGGTGAGACTCAAGTGAGTACTCCTGTGGTTCGGGTGGAAGAAACTTCAAGGTGCCTCTGACCCCAGGCTAGTTCTTAGGCTTGAGGACTCTGGGTGTCCAGAAAGCTAGGAGCCAGTGCACCATCTTGACCTGGAGGATTCAAACTAGCCTAGCCATCCTTTATGGCAAAGGCCTAGTGGCCTTGGGTTGATCAACCAGGGGTTTTGAAGGGCACATTTGTTAATATAGCCAGTCCTACAACCAATTATTTTTCTTTCATTTTTTTTTTCTGTACTTTACTGGAAAATAAACCAGATACATGGTCTGTGACTAGAACCTGTTGGTAGCTGCCTTGTTATCTTGGTGAGTTGGACAGTGGGATCCAGAAGTCAGATGCAAAGGGTACCACTTGAACCACATAACCTGCCAGGAGGGAATCTCTTTTCCGAAAACAAATTGTACGTTTTGGCCTGTTAATGTTTAGTTTCTTATGCAACTTTGACCAATCACCTCGTATCAGTCCTATACCTATTCATTTAGCAGGACCTCTGGTTACTGAGGGCAGCTTGAACTTCACTGGTTTTTTATCTGTGAGTCGCTATTGGCAGCGGATTCCTCTACCTTGGGACCTGCCTGGATGCCTTTGTTGAAATTCCATCCAGATTACGGCCACTTACTGTGGGTGTCCTCCCAAGCGTTCTTCTGTTCTCTTATCATTGTTGGTCCCTCTACCTCCAGTCTTATCGGCCGAGAAGGATCAATGTGGAGACACAGGACAACGGGAACTGAATCTTCAGGACTTGAATGAATGAACAAATGAAAAAGCACACATGAGAGGCAACATGGCATAGAGAACAGAAAGCCAAGCTCCAGTCCAAGAAGATGTGGATATTGCCTCTGACATGCGAGCCTGGGCCCATCACTGAACCTGTTAGTACTCTAGGCACCTTCTTTGTACCTACAAGTTGCAGAGAAAAGTACTGACCTGCTCTGGAAGACAAAGCTTCTTTCTCCATATAGTTAGCAAGTCAACAAACATTTATTAAGCACTCATTTTATGCTAGGGACAGTGCTAAGCTCTAGAGATACAAAGAATATGAAGTGAAAAGGTGAAAAAACCAGTGAACAACAGGTTCAGGGTATAGGGAAATTCACCCCTAGGGGACAAGGAGTAGTGTGCGACAGACACATGGTAGAATAGGAAACCTTGACTGAGAACCCTGACTATGACGTTATCAGAGGCAGTGCATCTCCTGCCCTCAGACCTGGTTAACACCTCTGTAAATTGGGCATAGTAAATAATCCTTGTATTGTATAGCTCATGAAGTGTCCTTTGTGAGCCTTAAACCTTACACAACATCGTACAGAATGCTGGATTCTGCATTTGAAAACATTATTCTGAGAAAGGGTCCTTATTCACCAGACTGACTTCCAAAGGGATTATTGACACAAAAAAGGTTTAAGAACCCCTGCTACAGAAATATAATAGCCAGTATTTATTTAGTTCTTGAAGGTTTGCAAAATGCATTATGGGTTGTCCAAGGATTTGTTGATAGATACTGCTTTCAATCACATTTATCAATAAGCAGAGAGATATTTTAATAACTGGTTTATTTTGTTGAGCATGATCCTATGCTATATAAAAAAAACCTCGATCAGGTGTTTTCAGAAACCTTATATAATTTTTAGTTATACCAGTAGAATAGATTCCATGGAATTTTACAAAGAGACTAAGGGGAGGTAAAGGTTTACATATCAAAGAACAGATAGAGATCAAGACATCATCCTCATGATGTCATTGGTCCTTAAACCATTTGGAAAAACATTAGGGAATATAACTGGAATTTGCAGACTAACCATTAACATGAATGCCATGGCTGGTGATAGAAAAATCTTATCATAAATGAAAAGAATTAATAATAACATAAAAAATTCTCCTATCACTAATCTGAGCTAAAGTTTGATGTCTCAACTAAATTCTGCAAGCTATAGCTAATGATGATTTGCTATCTCAGGTAGCAATTCTAACATTCTCTCATAACAACCCTCTGGACAATCCTGGGTGGCAAGTTCCATTACTATCACCCGTTTTACAGATGAGGCCAGAGGTAGACATAAGTTGTGTGACATGCTCAAGATCACACAACTTATAAGTATCTAAGGCAGGATTTGAACTGGAGTCTTCCTGACTCCTGGCCACCTAGATTCTGTTAGTAAATAGGTAAGAGATGGGAGATAGCAGAAGGAGGTGTGCGTGGCTGGGGCTGCTACTGTTTGCACTGCTAACTTCCTAAGGCGAGCCCTAGTTAGGAACCTTCGAGATGATGGTATTGACCCCTTAAATGGCTTCCTCTCCATTTCCTTCCTTTCTCCAGTTCATCCTTAAGCTCGATCCCATCACCTTCATACACGTGTCCGACCATGCCACTCCTGGGCGGAAAACATGTTACCTTAGCAAACAAAAATTCAAAATCCTTAGTTCGGCATTCAAGGCCCCCCCCCCCCCCCCCCCCCCC
>NW_027187319.1:0-81547 GCF_028583685.1 Petaurus breviceps papuanus | reverse complement strand
GGTAGGTCTGTCACCAAACTTCCGGGCCTGCTAACACTGACTGGCCGGCCCCACTGCCTGGACACGGTCCGATGCATTTCACCCCTCCCCCCGGGTTCTCGGTGCCCCCAGGGGGTCTGGAATGGCTAGACTCTCCCAGTGACTGGTGGTGCTCCCTCAGTTTTAGGGAGTGACCCTTTCACCTCGGTTCCTTTAATCCCTAAGGGCTGGCGCCACTTTTACAAAGGACCCTGTACAGCCAAGGGGATACACGAGCCTCCCTTCTCGCGTCCCTCACTCGCCCCGGGGGGGGCCTTTCCCCCGGGGCCTCGCTTCCCCGGACCTCCCTCCCGGCCAGCCTGCACCATCCCATGGGGAGGCCTGGCTTCAGTCACCAGGGTGCAGACAGCCAGGCGTGGTGGGGGTCACCTCGGGCACCTGGGACTGGGGCCTGGTGACACACAAACGCACTCCCGCAGGCCCGGGGGAAAGAGGAAGGGCAGGGAAAGAACTCCCACTCCACCCTCTGCAGTCCTCGGCGCCAGAGAACGAAGCCAACTACGTTCCTGACCCTGGGCAGCGTCAGGAAGGCAGTGGGCATCCTGGGCATGCGCAGAGAGCGTCCCTAGAACTCGACTATGTTTCCCAGGAGGCGGAGGGGGCTGGTTGAGGAAGCGTTCCCCAAAGACAGGCTAATAGGACGGAACTGAGCCTGCGCGACCGGAAGTGTTCTCTCCAGGCCGGAAGCTGCGCGGAATCCTCCGAGCGTCTTCCCGGGCGGCCCTTCGAGTCCGGCTGTAGGGTCGCCCTCTTCTGTAGAGGCCGCTTCCCCGCCGCCCTCCGGGCCCTTCTGCTCGGGATGGCGACGCAGTCCTCTGTGCGGCCAGACTCGGAGCCTAGGGGGAAGAGCGCGGGGATATGGGGGGCTGGGGGGCCTCCGAGGTTGGGGGCGGCGGAGGGGCCGGGGCGGCTCGGGCTGCGGGCCCAGGCCCAGGCCGAGGTGGCCGTGAGGAGCCTCCCCGGGGGGGCCCGACCAGCCCCGGCCTGCCAGGTGAGGGGACGGGAAGGGGCTTGGTGCGGCCTTTGGAGGCCTTCATTCGTCCCGACTGCGATTCCTCCTTCCCGGTATTTGCTCATTCCTAGACGTTCATGCCTTCCTCATTGCCCGTGCGTTTGTTCATTATGTCATTGCCGTGCATTCGTTCCTTATTTCATGCATTCACTCATCCCAAGGCAGTGGGAAAAGGAGCAGGAGCAGGGAGAAGAGCAGAGACCGTGGGAGGCGGTAGAAAGGACTGCATTGGGGGTGTCACCATCCGGGCCCTTCTCTCCCTCGTTCTGGGGTCCGCGGGGGATGGGCCGCCGGAGGAGGAAGGGGAGTGGAAGCCGATGACCCGGACCTGCCTCCCGGATCAGATCTGTGTAGTGTGAAGTGCTTATGGTAAATCTGGGGAGTACGCAGCCCGGCCCCAGCACCAGGTACGGGAGGGACATGGAGGTCTTAAATGGGAGTGAGTCTGGCATGGGAGGTCCGTGACGCAATGTGATGACTTTTAGAGTGAAGTGGTAACATTAAAACGTGAAAAAGAGGTTCAGAGGCCAGGCCAAGTCAACCGACATTTATTGGTGACATAGCGTTTGGCGGGCACCGTGCCATCACTGGGGATACAAAGGAAGAAAGACACAAAACAAGCCCCTGTTCTGGAGGAATGCACAGTCTGTTAAAGGAGACAGCATGCCAACAGACAAGCTGTATGCGGGATATATTGGGGAATGATCTCTCAGGGAAGGCACCATCATTATGGAGAACAGGGAAAGACTTCTGGGCAAAGGTGGGATTTTAGTTGAGATTTGAAGGAAGTCACAAGACAACGATGAGAATCTGTCAACTACTAGCACCTATTTTTTATGCTAGGGACTGGGCTAGGTGCTGGGAAAACAAAGGCCAAAAACAAGCAAACAAACAAAAACCAGTCTCTGCCCCCAAGAACTCACATTTTAATGGGGATGCCAGGCAGCATGCCAACAGCTGTGTTCAAATAAGATGTAGACAAATTGGGGGCTAGTCTCCAAGGGGAGGCAACAAGAAAAAAGAAGATTGAGAAGAGCTTCTTGCAGAAGATGGGACTTGATCTGAGACTTGAAGGAAGTCAGGAGTTGGGCATTCCAGACATGGAAGATAATTAATGGAAAGTCAGGAGCTGGAGGGTCCTGTACAAGGAACAGCTGGGAGGCCCGTAACACAGCATCAAGGGAACATGGAGGGCAGAAAGTAGAACAAGACTGGAAAGGTAGGGAGTGGCCAGGTTATGAAGGGCTTAATAATTGAACAGAATTTTATACTTGAAGTTGGAGGCAAGAGGGCACCACTGGAGCTTATTTTGTGTGTGTTTGTGAGTGTGAAAGTCAGATCTGCCCTTGAAGATAAATCTGACAGGTGAATGAAGGATGGCTTGGAAAAGAGGGAGACCAACCTACAAGTTACAGAAGTAGTCCAGGTGTGAGATAATGAGGGCCTGCACTCTGCACAGAGCAGGGAAGGGCATATATTTGAGAGAGATTATGAAGTTAGAATCCACAGGACTTTTTAACAGATTGGCTCTGGGATTGGGAGGAAAAAGACATCAAGGATGGCCCCTAGGTTTTACATCAGTGTTACTGGAAGAATAATTGTGCCCTTGACAATAATAGGAAAGGGGAAGGAGTTGGGGTGAAAGACTACCAGTTCTCGTTCAGGTATGTTGAGTTTAAGTCACCTACAGGACATCAAATCTGAAATGTCCAGTATGCACTCAAAGATTCTAGTCTAGCAAGAATTGTATTTGAGTGAGGCAGAGTTGCACCAAGTTATCAGCCTCACTTTCTCCTGCTGAGTCATCCAAGTCTAGTGGCAAGACAAGTCAGGATGACCTTGGCATCTTTGATGTCTGACCAGCATTGGTTGCCTGCATGGCCTTTGGAACAAATTGTTCTCATTTGCGCATTCTGCCAGATGGGCAGTCTTCATGTGCTTGGGGAAGACATGCCCCTAGCTCACCAACAGGTTTAAGGCCTGTGGATTACCCTCAGCCTGTTTTAGCCCATGTGCCCAGGTGGGTTAGGTACAACACAGAAAAGATCCAAAATCAAGAGCAATTTGCAGGCCCTGGGAAACAGTGGATTTAATCAAGATATTAATATCCATTTTTTTTAAAGTAGTATACTTGGAAGGGGGAATATAATTGGACTGATGTAAAGAAGAAAAAACAAAATATTCAGTCTTGTGGAAAGTAAACAAATCAAGGAAAATTTCTTTGGCTTGACAATATTTATGAGAGATTTGTTTTTCTTATTCAGTGAGGAGTGAGGTGATAGAGAAAAAGTAGATATCTGTTATTTTTAAAAAATAAATAAAAAATAAAGATCCAGCAAAGAAGGCTGAGGTGTAGGTCTGAGAGCCATAAGAGGATAGTTTCAGGGAATTCTCCAGCCCAGAGATCCTGTGATCCTCCAGGAGAGTAATTCCTTCCATCTCCCTTTTCCTGGAGATCAAGGCTAGAAGAAAAAAGCAGCTTGTGGGCATTTAGGTATCTAGCAGCTCCTCAGAACAGAGGGATATATACACAAAGAGCATTTTTCTTAGTTTTAAGGCAGGCAGCAAAAAGACTGCTCAGCCAGACTCCTTGTTTTAGAGGTTGAGTTTGGGATAGGTTCTTGGGTGGTTTGAGGGGAAAGCTTTGAGCGTCAGATGGTGCAGTCCTCAGACACTAGATGTGTGACCCTGAGCAAGTCACTTAACTGCTTTCTTTTACTCATCTGTAAAATAAGTTGGAGAAGGAAATGGCTAACCATGCCAGTATCTTGGCCTAGAAAAGTTCAAACGGGGCCAGAGTCAGACTTGACTGGAAAAACATTTCATCCAACCATCTTGGTGGGGCAGATCTCTAGTTAATCTTATTTGAAAGTTTAGGTGGGACTGGAGGTCTAAGATAGTGGAGGCCTCCCTTTGAGATGGGGTCCACCGACAGTCTGTCTTTATTTGCACATCTCTTCAGGGCACATTTCTTTGACCTCTAAATCTATATTTCTGTAGAGGGTTTCTTGAGATTTGAGTAGTGTTTGTAGACAGTAGGAAAGTAATCTGTAGACAGGGAAATTGAAGGTGAGTGAAAAAGAAGGGGTGATAGAAGCTATAATCCCTTGGAAGACACATAGGAACATTTGTGCAGGTAGAAGAGTTTGTCTCCAAAAGAAGGACCATCACTAAATGTAAGATGGGGAAAGGGGGAAGTTAAGTGGGATAATGTGAGATGTGGGGAGACAGGGAAAAAAGGAAAAGGAAATGTCGTTTATAAGCACCAACTAGGAACCCTAACCCTAAATGTACCAGGCATTGTGCTAATTTGATCCTCATAACAACCTTGCAAGGTACATCTTGTTATCCACATTTTACAGATGAGGAAACTGAGACAGAGGTTAGATGACATACTCAGGGTCAGCTCCTAAGTCTCTGAGGCTGGATTTGAACTCAGGTCTTCCTGACTGCAGTCCCAGTTGCTTTGTCAGCTGCACCATTGGCTACGGGGAGCAGCTGGATGGCTGGGTGGCATTGTGTTATGGGAGAGCATAGCTTGGCATCGGCACACTATAGTGCAGCGGAAATTTTAACTGATTCTAACATTTTATGATGTTGGGATGGCCACCTACCTTCCCAAGACAGTTGCCTCACCATGTAAAGTGGGGCAGTAATCCCTTATGCCACCTAGCTCACCAAATACTATGCTTTGTAGGCCAAAGCATTGTAGAAGTCCAAGGCCCTGCTGTTAATGGGTGGGTTGAAGCAGGTGTACTTTGCTGCTGGGGAATTTGCACTATTGGCAGGACTCCTGTACTGGGGCTGGCCCCTGTTGTCACCCCCTGGACGTATCAGTCTCCTTACCACTGATTCCCCCTTTCTTCATCCTGCCACCAGATTATCTTCTACTGGAGTCAGACCACAGCACTCTCAAGCAGAGAGCCTTCCATTGTTCTGCTCCCTACACTTTCATTTGCCATTCAGGGCTCTCTGCAACCCTCTGTTGTACCATACACCTTTCAAAAAATCCACTAACAAGAATTTGTTAAGCATCTCCTGTGTGGCAGGCAAGGAGTTTACTTTCCAATGGGGTTACGTACTCTTAGCCAAGCCAGAAACTTTTATTTTTTTTTAATTAAAGCTATTTTCCATGAACAAAAATCATGTTCTCTCCCTTCAGTGTCGCCTTCCCTCCAGCACTAAGAAAGAAAGAAAAACCAGTTCCTTGTTTTCCAATCAAGCAAAACAAATTCCCAAATTGGCTATATTCAGGGGGGGGAAAAAGCCTGCTTTCTAATGAGCACCGAGATGTCAGGACATGTTCTAAATCCTAAAAGCTGTGAGAACCACCCCTGAAATAACCTGTGCATTTCATGTTATGGTTGAGGTACATGCAATGAAGTGTCCCTGGGTGAGTAGGAATATATTTGATATTTCAGCCATCGATGACCTTCAAAGATGTTGCTGTGGACTTCACCAGGGCAGAATGGGAGCATCTGGATTCTGCTCAGAGAGATCTCTACAGAGATGTGATGCTTGAGAATTATAAGAACCTCATCTCCCTGGGTAAGGACAGTTCTCCCCTGTGATTTAAGATCTGTTCATGAAGGACTTTTTACAGATTCTGCCTCTCAACTTTTAGCCAGCAAATCTGAAAAAAAATTACCAATTTTATTCTTAGTATGACAGGATATTGAAGGATCATTTGAATGTGGAATTATTCCTAATCCCTTTTTGGTTAAGAGACAGTGTTTCTGTTCCCACATGAAAGGGCTCACTTTGCACAGTGGAAAACTGTAGCATCAGTGTCCTATTCCTGAAGTTGCTTATTCCCCACATGTTCCTGTAGGTCATTCCCCCTCCCCTCCAAAATGCAACATTCAATACAAGTCATGAATTAGGTCAAATAAATTCATTTTCTTTCTGAGCCAAATTCCTTAGTTTTGTGACCCACTACAGAGAGTCCTTCAGAAGTGCTTTGTGACCACCCCTGGGCTTTCCTTTGATTCCATTCTTTCTCTGAAGGTAAAGAGATTAGTATTGGATTCTGAAATGATTCTTTATAACCAAAAGTTTCACATTTATTTTCCCATGAGCAGGGTTTCCAATTTCCAAACCAAAAGTGATCTCCAAGTTAGAAAGAGGAGGTGCACAGTGGATGCTTGGGAGAAAAGTTCCAAGAAGGCCCTTTCCAGGTGAGTGAGTGAAGAACCCAACAGATACGAATGACTGCTAGCTGTAGCAGAGAAATCAGAGGAGGGGATGCAGGAACTGGAACAAGGTATTCTTACTCAGAGTTCTTGGGGGAGGAAGGGGGGGTGTTAAATGGCCTGAGACTGTCTCATGTAAATTTCATCTTAGTCATTCATCTTTTTTTTCTCCTTTTCAGTTAAGATAGGTCTAGAAATTACCCAAAAAACTATCTAGTTCAAACCCTTGATCTTAGAGATGCAACTTCATCCTTTGTAAAATGAAAATGTTGGCCTAAATGGCCTCTGAGACCCTTTCTATCTTAAGAACTATGAGAGAGAGAGAGGGAGAGATGAAGTGATTGAGGAAAGGTTGTGCAATTCTGAAGTAGCAAAACCATGCTTTGAGCCCAGACTGTCTATGCCCCATATCCAGTAGAACAATTTCCTTGTCCTCAGAAATATCACACTTTTCTACGTCATAAATAAGAAAATTACCAAAGAGCTGAGTGATATTGCTGAGGTTAAAATGTTTTATTTTATCATCCAGAATAAGATCTTGAGATCAGCTGGCTGGCATACTAGAATGAATGTAAGCCCTAGGATTGGGGAGCTTTGGTCTCTGCTGCCATTCACTTTGGCCTTTGGTATCCTCTGAACTTCCTTGTCCTGATCTGTAAAATGAAGAGAGTGGCCAAGGCTGACCTCATGTTTAAAATGTTCTCTCTTCCCTTTTGTCCTTCATAGGAAGTGTTTTCTGTCATGTCCCAGCTCAAGGATAGCCTTGTATATGAGGCCTTTCCCAAACCCTCAGTGTTTTATGCGCTCCCCAAAATATATATATTACCTCTGGAGTGATCTGTCCCTCAGTCAGCAAGCTCTATGGTAGGTATTTGTGGCAGAGAACAAAAGGATGCTGTAGGAAAATCACATTCTCTTGAAGAAAATATTCTTGATGTGCAGGTGCAAGGATTTGGAATTGTCTGACAGTCTGACAGCCTCTTTCCTGGATACCCCGAAATTTCTTTTCCAGCAGGATTTTGTCCAGTGGTTTTTTGGAGTTCTACTAGAACTCTACACTAGAGTTCTACTTTGCCTCATTGGGTTCTGAATTCTGCACACTATGACAGCAGAGCACAGCCTCTGATAATTCTTAGGTCCCTTGTCTACGGACCAGCCTAGGTAAGTTTAGAGTGGACCTTTGACATTGCCGATCACTCTCTCCTCCCTGGGTTTACTCTCTCCTGGTTCTCCTCTTCCCTCTCTGACCGTTCTCTGTCCCCTTTGCTGGGTCCCTCTCTCAGTCACACCCACTAACCACAGGTGTCCTTCAGGGTTCTGTCCTGGGCCTACTTCTCTTCTCCCTCTGTACTACTTAGGAATCTCATCAGCACCCGTGGTTTTAATTACCATCGTTAAGCTGATCATTCTCAAATCTCCCTACCCTTCCCCAACCTCTCTGCTGGTCTTGCATTTACCATTGTAGACATCTTATACTCAATGTGTCTAAAACAGAACTCACCCCCTAAACCCTCCCCTTCCTCCATTTCCTATCACCATCCTTGTAGTTTTGAAACCTATGGGTCATCCAGGACTCCTCACTGTCTTTCACCCTCCCCATCCAATCTGTTGCCAAGGCCAGTTGATTTCAACTTTGCAACATCTCTAGAATATGCCCTTTTGGGGTGGCTAGGTGACGCAGTGAATAGAGCACCGGCCCTGGAGTCAGGAGGACCTGAGTTCAAATCCAGCCTCAGACACTTGACATACTTACTAGGCATGTGACCTTGGGCAAGTCACTTAGCCCCAATTGCCCTCCAAAAAGAAAAAAAATTAGAATATGCCCTTTTCCACACATGTTACCCTCTCTACTTAATAAACACAAGTAGGTCTCTGTCACTTTCAGCATCAAATATAAAATCCTCTTCTTGGTGTTCAAAGTTCTTCGTAACTTAGTTGCCCTCCAGTATTTCAAGTCTTCTTACACCTTACTCTTGAACAAATGCTATAAAATTCAGTAATATTGCCCTCCTGGTTGTTCCATGAACAAGGAATTTCATCTCCCAGCTCAAGGCATTTTTTTCCAGCTAAAATCTAATCTTCTACAGGAAAACTACTCCTGCCTGTCTTGGGTGTTTACTCTTTAAGTTATTTTCTGTTTATCTTGTACATAACTTGATCATACATTGTTGTTTGCTTGTCATCTCCCCCATAAAATTGGAAGCTCCTTGAAAGCAGGAACTGTTTTTGGCCTCTTTTTGAATCCCCGGGGCTTAGTACAGGGCCTGGCACAGAGCAGTCACTTAACAAACTCATCCCCATCCTTTCTGGACTCAAAGAGTTATCAGTGATTTCTTCACCACCAAGTCTAACGGCCCTCTCTTCATCCTTATCCTTCTAAGGACAAAGGTAGAAACTCTGCAATATGTGGCCCTGACCACCCTCTCTTCCTGGATACTTATTCCTCTGGTTTTTGCTGTACTACCTTCTCCAAGGACTTCTGTCTATACAAGTACTCTTCAGTTTCCTTTACTGGACCTTCAGATATGTCTGTCCACTGTCCCCCAAGGCTTTGTCCTGAGCCCTTTTCTCTTTTCCTTCTCTACTTCCTCCTTTGCTGATCTCAGCTCCTATAGATTGAATTTACATTGATGTCTCTTGGTGAATTATTTGCAGATCAATTTATCTAGCCCTAGTCTGCTTCCTTAGGCTGCATCATCAGCTGATTATCAGACACTTTAAACTTCGTGTCCTATTGACATCTTAAACCCAGTATGTCCAAAATGAAGCTTTTTTAAAAAAGTTTAGTAACACAAATCAACATATCAACTAGATCAATTAATCAACCCTGATTAAAGTTATTCAAACAACTTTAAGTTTTCTTAGCTTTTCTGTTATCAAGCTCATGCTTCTCAAGACATCTTGGTGGTGCAGTAATAGAGCACTGGCCCTGGAGTCAGGAGGACAAGGGTTTGGATCCAGCCTCAGACACTTAACACAAAAACTAGCCGTGTGACCTTGGGCAAGTCACTTAACCCCAATTGCCCTCCAAAAAAAAAAAAAGCCATCTTTACCATCTTGTCTTAGCTCTAACATCAAAAACTTGCTGAAATTTAAATACTAACTAGGTAACCAAACCCAAAATCTTATGTATATAAAATATAGATTATCTTTGTATTATTTCTTGATTTTTTTCCCCTGAATTTTGGATTTCATTGCTTTCCTTTTTTTAAGTAATCAAAATTAGCCAGTTGGACATAGGTTTTGTTTCAGTTTTGTTTTTGACTTTTATCAAGAGATCACTGTTAGGATTAGCAGCTTGTCATGCCATTACAGAATTATTGCAGGTAAACTCTGGGGAAATGTCTAAATATTCAGAAAAGGAAAACGGTTGCTTCTGAAAATGACAAGCTGCTTTAAGTACTATGAAATAATCCCTTTAGTACTGAACAGATAGGTATTTTATCATATACATGAGGCCATAGTTTCCTGTTACCAGTCTTTATTCTATTCATTCATTTTCATTTTTATTGATAAGGTACAAATACTTTACAACTTACTATAAAGAATTCTTTACTATAGTTCAAAAGAATCCAATATTAACATTATTGTGTTTCTTTCAGGTCGCCTTTGTCAGAAGAGTAGGGGGAAAAGCAAGGATTCCACTCCAAAGCAGTGTAATTATATTTCATTAAAGAAAAGACTTATAGTGAATAATAATGGATGTGTTGAAGCCTTAAGACAGAATGGATACCTTACTGCACATCAGAAAATTCATATTGGAAAGAAGCTCTATAAATGTAATGAATGTGAAAAAGCCTTCAACTCCAACTCAAGCCTTACTGTACATCAACGAATTCATACTGGATTAAAACCATATATATGTACTGAATGTGGGAAAGCCTTCAGCCAAAAAGGAAACCTTACTAAACATAAAAGAAATCACACTGGGGAGAAATCCTATAAATGTAATGAATGTGGAAAAGCCTTCAGAGACAGAGGATACCTTACTATTCATCAGAAAATTCATACTGGGGAGAAATCATATAAATGTAATGTATGTGGAAAAGCCTTCAGCCAGAAGGGACACCTTACTGTACATCAAACAATGCATACTGGAGAAAAATCCTATAAATGTAATGAATGTGGGAAAGCCTTCAGTCAGAGGGGAAGCTTTAATATACATCAGAAAATTCATACTGGAGAGAAATCCTTCAAATGTGATGAATGTGGGAAAGGTTTCATTGACAGAGGAAACCTTAATAAACATTATAAAATTCATACTGGAGAGAAATCCTATAAATGTAATGAATGTGGGAAAGCCTTCAGCCAGAGGGGAAGCCTTAATAAACATCATAAAATTCATACTGGAGAAAAATCCTATAAATGTAATGAATGCGGAAAAGCTTTTAGCCAGAGAAGTTACCTTACAATACATCAAAAAATTCATACTGGAGAGAAATCCTATAAATGTAATGAATGTGGGAGAGCTTTCAGACAGAAGGGACACCTTACTGTACATCAGAGAATTCATACTGGAGAAAAACCCTATAAATGTAATGAATGTGGTAGAGCCTTCAGAAAGACTGGACACCTTGCTGTACATCAGAGAATTCATATTGGAGAAAATCCTTTTAATACAATGAATGTTGAAAGACTTCAGCCACAAGACATTCTTTATTTATCTTGACAGTTCATACAGAAACTTTCAGTGTAATGAGTATGGGAGGGTTTTCACCCAAAGTGAAAAAGTGACTGAATAGTTTAATCATAGTATTAGAGAGTTTGGAATTAGAAGTGACTTTTGAAATGTATTCTAGTTCCTTGATTTTTACAGCTAATAGGGAAAATGGGCTAGAAGCAAACTGAGCTCCTCAATGTCACTCAGGTAGTAAGTAGCAGATCAAGGATTGGAACTGAGATCTGAGCCAAATCCAGTTTTCTTTTCATTACACCATGCTGACCTCAGAATTCATATTGGAGGAAAAAAAACCTTTGAATGCAGAGTATGGGCTTGTGTTCAGCAGCAATTCATGCTTAGTCCACAAAGCATTTCAGAGTTGTTAATTACCTCACTACCTACTTAATGTAACCCATAATTTAAAAGAAACCTGACTACCACACACCTACCCATGAAGTAATCATTCAGCTTTTACTTGAAGATGTTTCATAAGGGGTAAACCACTCCTTCCTGAGGCAGCCCATTCCTCTTTGGAGTAGCTCAGGGGTGAGAGTATAGAAGCATCAAAATGAGATATTCTGGGGGGAAAAAAAAGGCAGCAGCTATATACGTAACACATGTAAAATACTGTTTATTTTTTTAAAGCATGGTACTTAGATCTAACAGTACTCTAGATGTTGTCTCGGCACTTCAGAATTCAGGAATGAGGATGCATAGCAGTTTAAGATCTGAAAGTTTTAGTGAACTTCAAGCTTGGTATGTGTCAATATTGTGAAATAACTGCCAAAAAGTCTAATGCATTAAGAAGCTTAATGTGGAGGAATAAGAAGGCAATAGGCCTGTATACTGCATCAGCCCTTGCCTGGAGGACTCTGTTTAGTGTAGAGCACCACAGTTTAAGAAGGACATTGGTAAGGTAGAAATTGTCTGGAGAAGAGCAACAAGGGTGGTGAATAATGTTGAGTCAAGGTCGTGGGATTATTGGCTGAAGGTACTGGAGTTAGGCTCAATTTGAGAGAACTTGAAAACCTAACAGTTGTGTTCAAGTATTTAAAGGCCTATTCAAAGGACAAAACCAGGAGTGGTTGGTGGAAATTGCAAAGATCCTTGATTCTGAGGAAAACTAACAAATAGAGTTGTCTGAAAGTGATGCGAGGTATCCTGAGAGGCAGTGAATTCCCATGGGTCTTTGAACAATTTGTGGATAGTCATGTATCAAATATGTGAAAGTAGGTATTTGTTTTGGGTATGGGTTGGTCTTGATGGCCTACTAACTTTCTAACTTTCAGATTCAGAATTGTAATTCTGAGGCTAGTCATTTGATCAGTTTGGATCCATCACATTTTCTGTCATTTAGCCCATGTTTCCATTTCCACAAGAAAAGAATGAGATTCTCGATAAGAGCATTTGTTATAATGTAAGTCAGTCTGACCCATCAGTTTAACAAATCCTTTTTAAAAGGATATAAGGTTATTCTGACATCTATTTTTGATGAAACTATGATGGCTTTTTGTGATCCCATTTCCCTTTTCTACATGTTTGCTAATCATCTTCAGAAACCTTTCTTTTATCTTTTTGTTCTCAGAGCAATATTTGCTTTTATTCATTCCTGCAATTCTTCCCCTTTTATTCAGTCTTTCAAGTATCACTGGCAGTGAGGATCTAGTTCATCAGGACCTGTGGTGAATTAATAACCCTTTTACTATGTGCTTATTTATCTTGAGTATTAACTTCCTGTTAGCTATTTTTGTCCAGTTCTTTCTTTTCCACTGGTCATTCTTTTTGGCAGAGAACAGAAACTCAACTCTTTCTTTTGTCAGTTCTCCCATCCACCTGGAAAAATAGTCCTAGCTCTTGCATTTTCTTTTTACAATATGGCTAAGAAAACTTTTTTTGTTGGTTTTTCTTTTTTGGTGGGTTCTACTTTAAGAAAACAGTTTTAATTAGCTTTTTTCCAGCAGCCTAATCGCATTTTTAAATTTTTTATTCCTACCCCTAGTCTTGAAAAATCCCACCATGCTTTTTTATTCATCCTCTTTTATCTCGTGTAGTCTTTAAAAAACATGATTTGCTTGGTGAGGTGTCTGTGTAGCTATCTACAATTGATATCTTCAGCTCCCATTTTCCCCTCTCAGTGGAATTGCTTCCCTTTGTGTCTTTAGAATTTCATTCTTGGGGGTAGCTAGGTGGCACAGTGAATAGAGCACCGGCCCTGGAGTCAGGAAGACCTAAGTTCAAATGCAGCCTCAGACACTCAACACAAAAACTAGTCGTGTGACCTTGGGCAAGTCACTTAACCCCAATTGCCCTCCCAAAAGCAAAAAAAAAAAAAAAAAGAATTTCATTCTTAGGAGCTTATCTTCGGCTTAGATGCCTATAGAAGTTTAGTCTGTGTGTTCCTTCCTAGCCTTCCTCCGAATGTTTTTGCAGGTGTCTTTAGAATGAATCTTAAACTGTATTTGGTTTTGCTTTCTTTATCATATACACTAGTACTCTTTGTCCCATGAGTCCCATCATTATCACTTCCCAACCACTTATAAAAGTATGCTTTGTTTATTTTTGGGAGTTGAAATTAGCATTCAGAAAAGACCCAGAAATTAACTACTTCTGTCCTGTTTTTGGTAGAGAAAGAACTCCGGGGGGGCAGCTAGGTGGTGCAGAGTCAGGAGGACCTGAGTTCTGTTCTGGCCTCAAACATGTAACACCCATATAAAAAAAACTAGCCGTGTAACCTTGGGCAAGTTACTTAATCCCAATTGCTCTCCAAAAAGGCAAAAAAAAAAAAAAAAAACTCCAACAAATAATTACTTAAGTCTTCCATCTATACTATATCAATTATTTTGTTTCTTTTGAATAAAGCTTATTCTTCTAAAGCTGTTTTCCCTGCATGGGGATCATTCTACTGAGATTTAGTAGTACTTATGAAATCAAATTTGCCTCCCAGGATTGGGACCTTTAGTTCCTCTTATTGCCTTAATTTTGTATGTGCATATTTACGTTTTAGTTTGGTTCCATTCTTGTATTTTGTCTCCTTTGATCTTCTGGATGTCTCAGTTGCCATTCTTCCTTCATTAAGCCTACTCTTTTTATGCTGTTTAGCACAGTGATATACATGTAGTCTCCCCCTCCGCGTTCAGTTTGAATCACTTTGATTGGATTATAGGACATCACACAAATATATTAACATCCTTTGTTAGGTGTATTCTACCTTGCCAAATAGTTTTGTCTTTTTTTTTTAACCCATGGTCTAGAAATCCAAGTTCCATCCTTAGACACCCTTTTTACCTAAGTGTTTATTTTCTAAGTTATGTTTCTTTTCTGTATTTCTTGTCTCTAATGGGAGTATAGAGATAAAAAAAAATGCTATCTGCCCTTGTAATCTCTGGTTTCTTGTTAAAGACTTCATAATTGGAACTGCTGTCTGGGTTCTTTCTGGTACTGTTATTTGCGCCTCTGGTATTTACTGGGGGTAGATAGTAAGCATGTTTTGACAAGTTCCAGGAAGTTATCTTTTATGTCTTGGGTATATTAAATGGAGAAGACTCCCACCTTCTTTGATTTTTATCAAGTTAACAGAGAGCTGCTCCAGTATGCCTAAATACTGAGTCACCACCCACTACTGCTGGTCTCATTTTCTTTGGACCATTAGTAGGTCACCTTTTTACCTCCTGATCAGCTTAGTCTGCTTATTCCTTAGAGGACAAGTGGGTGCCTTCTAATCAGAACACAGAGCTCCTTCCTCTTGGAGAAGAGTTGTACATTTGTTTTTGTTTTTTTAACTGAGTGTTGTTTCTCTAGTAGGTGTGACTAGGAGAATCATTAAAAATTTCAACAAAACATACCAGAAGGAAAAGGCGTTTGGAGCCTGTCTCCTTAATGACTTATGATTGAGTATTCCAGGAGGAAGCTTGGGTAAATGGGGAATAGATTCTTACAGGTGAAAGAGGAGTGCTTATAGGCAAACAAGAAGGATTAAAAGAGAAACTGGAACAATTAGGGGAAAGATTTGCATAATGTGACAGGATGGTGTAGTCTATTATGCTTTAAGGAAATTTTTTTTAAAAAGGTGGAAATCACAACCTCAGATGTGGCAACAGTACAAAACAGTGAAAAGAGATAAGCAAGAAGAATAGTCTTTTTTTTTTTTAAAGCAATCGGGGTTAAGTAACTTGATCAAGGTTACACGGCCAGGTGTTTCTGGGTAGGTGCTAAGTGTCAGAGCCCGGGATTCAATCTCCAGGTCATTCCAACACTGGAGCCGGTGCTCTTACTCGCAGTGCTACCTGGCTGCCCCAGAATAGTCTCTTTAAAGGCAATCTCAATACTGAATATAACATCTGTATCAAATGGCAAAGTATCTAAGTACTTAAAGTGGAAAAAATGAAACCACAAGGAGAGAAATACAGTAAAACAATAATTGTTCAGGACTTTGATGTATGCCTTTCAGAACTATTCTTAATAGTAAAAAGAAAGAAAAAATTGATGTGGACAGTTTTAGCCAAGTTGAACATAATAGGCAATTAATGAATAGGAATTGGAAAATGTATACATATTTCCTAGCTTTGCCACCTTTGCAAAATTTGACTATGCAAGAGTAAAAAAAAAATTCCTAATGCAGAAGAGAAGAAAATAGTCTTTATTGATATAAGTCAAATTGTAGTCAACCAGAGGAATTTCAAAAAGAAATTCAACCTTAAATGATAGCTGAATAACATAATCTTAACTGAATGGCTCAGAAAGTCAATTATACAATTTTACCAAAGTTCTCAGGAGTTATCCAAAACAGTCTTTTAGGGGAAACGTATCTTGAAATACGTTGTAAAGTAATTTCAATTATGTCTGATTCTTTGTGACCCCATTTGACGTTTTGTTGGCAAAGGTACTGTAGTGGTTTGCCCTTTCCTTCTCGAGCTCATTTTCTAGATGAGGAACTGAGGCAAACAGAATTGCTCACCCAGGGTCACATAGTAAGTATCTGAGGCCAGATTTGAACTCAGAAGATCAGTCTTCCTGACTTTAGGCCTGGCACTTTATCCACTGTGCCACCTAGTTGTCCCATCTCTTATATATGTTTATCAACAAAAGAAATTTATGAAACCTTAAAAGCTAGAAATTCCTTCCTCCTGCCCCCCTCCAAAAAATTCTACAAATAACCAAAATAGCAATTCTGAAAACCAGAGGAAAGATGAACAATTTTTTTTTTTTTTGCCTTTTGGTGGGCAATTGGGGTTAAGTAACTTGCCCAAGGTTACACAGCTAGGTTTTTTGTGTTAAGTGTCTGAGGCCGGAACCGAACTCAGGTCCTCCCGACTCCAGGGCCGCTGCTTTGCCCCCGATGAACAATTTTTTACATAAAAAAAGGTAAGAATTGTTTTTTAAAGACTAACAAAATATATAAACTATTAGCTAATTTGATAAAATAAGAAAACCAAAGTATATTTTAAAAATTCACAACAGATAAAAAAAAATCATTAGAGCTTTTGTCCTATTATGTGCTAACAAAGCTGAAAAATGAAAATGAAACAACATGGCATGAGAGCACTGGACTTAAGAGTCGGGAATACCAACCTCAGTTTGAATCCGTTTCAGACATACTAGCAATGTGATTCTGAGTAAGTCACTCTCTGTGCCTTGCTTTCCCCATCTATAAATGGGGTGGTTGGCCTCAGTTACTCAAGATTGCTTTTAACTCTGAATCTGTTGTATTATGAATATCTACAAAATTGTGAAATTTAACGTTAACAAACTTGAATGAGTCATAAATCCCAAAGGAAACAACCCTAGCCCAGATGGAGTTGTATGCAAATTTCTATCAAATACTAAAAAATCAATGAATAATATTTAATAATTTACTTGAAAAAGTTGAGAAAAGTCTGAATTTTACCAAATTAATGAGAGAAATATGGCCCAAATGCACAAATTGGAAATTAAGCAGAGAAAGAAAGCTATAGATCAATATCTATAGTAAATATTGGATGAAATATTAGCAAAGAATTCAACAAAATATTCAAAAGACTAGATTGGGTTTATACATAGAGTGATCTTAAGACAAAATTGTATTTATACAAAGAATTCAGGGTTGATTTAGTAATGAACTGTGTTAATAACCAACAGTCAAATTCCCTTGATTATATCAAAAACAGGAAAAAATTGGCAAAACATTAAAAATTCTAAGAAAGAGAATCATAAATAGTCATTTTCTTTTTCTTTTTTCTTTTTGGAGGGGAGAGGGTAGGGCATTTAGGGTTAAGTGATTTGCCCAAGGTCACATGGCTAGTTTTTGTGTTAAGTGTCTGAGGCCAGATTTGAACTCAGGTCCTCCTGACTCCAGGGCCACTGCACCACCTAGCCACCCCTATTCATTTTCCTAATATAGTAAACTATCTAAAACCAAGAATTGGCATTATCTCTAATGAAAAAAACACCCAAGGCCTTTCCAGTGAAATCAGGAATAAAACAGGAATGTCAGTTATCACTGTTTAACAAAAAGCAAGAATATTGCTATTTTGGAGATCTCATGATGGTTTACTTAAGACACCCCTAGAAATGAAACCAAAAAAATTAATTTATACTAGTAAAATGACAGGATATGAAATAAACCCACAATATTAATCTTTTTGTATATCACTATCAAAACCAAGTGGGAGGATAAAGAAAACTATTTCATTCCACATAACTACAATATGTATAAAATACATGAATCAATCTACGAAGACACTCAGCATACCTGAGTCAATCTACCCATTCAAGATATATATGTAACTAGAACTATAAGAGACCCTTTACAGAAATAGACAAATGATTGGGAAAATGTTAATAATTCATGGTTGAACTATACCGGTAAAATAAAAATGACAAAAACTACCTAAATTCATTTGCAGGTTTGGGGCCATAACTACCAAGGAAATGCTTCCTACAACTAGACGAAATACTAATTTATCAGATGGAAATAAAGGCCAAGAATCTCAAGACTGATCAGAGGGAAAAATGTCTGGATGGGACTAGTACGGACGTCGTTCTTGCCAAGGCTAGCCCCTCTCTGTGCACCCTTTATCCAAGCTGCTCCCATCTTCTCCAGCAGATTGCTGCTACTCTCATTCCTATTCTTTCATCTTCAGTCTCCTTTCCCTGCTCCCTACAAACACACTTAGGTCTCCTCCATTCTTAACCTTACTTGATCCTATTATCCCCCCTAGCCTATATTCTCCCTTTTGCAGTCTACTGCTTAAGAAGCTGTCTCAATTCAGTACCTTCATTTCCCTCTCATCTCTCTTCCAAACTCTTTATAATCTAGCTTTCATCTTTTGTCATTTGACTGAACCTGCTCTATCTGGTGATCTCTGATAGCCTTTGCTCATTCTTCCTTCTTGACCTCTGCAGCGTCTGACAATTGCACCATCTACTCTTCTTAGACACTCTCCTCTGGTGTTTTGTGATGCTCTCTTGGTTCTCCCATTTGTCTAACTCTTCTTCAGACTCTTTTGCTGATCCTTCATCTACATCATGCCAACTAATAGTTAAGTCCCTTCCCTCTGTCCTGGGCCTTTTTCCTTTTTTTTTCCCCCATAGTATCTTGATGATTTGGTCAGCTCCCACAAATTTAATTATTATGTGTCTATGCATATGCAGATTGGTATTGGTAGTTGTCCTTTGTCTCAGAGAGGACCAAAATGACATTGTTATGTTAGTCAAGTTATAGTGTGTTTGACTATGGCTGATTAGACCAATATGAGCTCAGACTGCCCTACCACAGGTCAGGCACAAGTAGTCCGTGTGAACATTTGGAATGGATTCTCTAAATCTGTGCATCTCACATTTCTTTTGAGCTACTTCAATTCTGCTGTCCTCATAGAACACAAACACCTCTGATGAAGGCATGCCATACTGGGTGGTCCTGTGCCAGTGTCTCCCACGTCACACAATTCCAAAGTTCTTCAGAAAGACCTTGTGACAGTCCTTGCATCCCTTTTCTTACCACCATGTGAGCTCTTGCCCTGTGTGAGTTCTCCTTGTCTTTTTTACAAGCATACATTTGTCATGCAAATGACAGATTAGTATATAAAATCCTAATCACTCTCCTATATATACTTCCACATCACCAATTGCCTTTGGATGTGCCAAATTGGCTTTCTCATATGCATTTCAAACTCACAACGTCCCAAACAACTCATCTTTTGCTTGAACCCTCCCTACTGTTAACTGAGTAGAATACCACCATCCTCCCAGTCATTCAGTTTAACAATCTTTGTGTCGATATTGTCTCCTCATTCCCATTCCATATGTCCAACCATGGCTAAATCTTGTAGTTTCTACCCTTATATCTCTTGTATATGTCCCCTTCCCTCCACTCACAAAACCTAGTTCAGACCCTCATGACTTCTTTCATGATTACTGCAAGAGCAGTAATTGGTCTCTTAGCTCAAGTCTCTATTCTGATCTGTCCTCTATTTAGCTGCTAAAACATTTATAAGGCACATATCTGACCATGCCAAGCCCCTTCTTAGTAAACTAAAGTGGCTCCTTATTCCCACCAGGTTCAAATATAAATCCCTTTGACATTTAAAGTTCTATATAAATAGTCCCCTTCTATCTTTCCAGTCTTCTTATACTTCACTTCATATGCCCAATGATTCAACTACACCTACCTACGTGTTATTCCTCAGACATAACACTCCATCTCCCAACTCCATATCTTTACACTAATTGGCCCCCGTGCTTGGAACTGTTCCCTTCTTATTTCCATGTCTTAGATATCTAGATCCCATTGACTTAGTTCAAATACTCTTATCACCTTCTTCAGGAAGTCTTTTTCATTCCTCCAGCTGCTAGTGCCTTCTCATCTAAGATTACCTTCACTGACTCTGTATATATCTTTTACATTCTTAGTTATTTACATGCCATTTCCTACATTACAATGTGAACTCTCTGAGGGTAGGAATTATTTTTGCCATTCTTTGTATCCCCAGTACTTAGCTCAGTGCTTAAATCCTTGTTGACTGACTAAATCGTCACCAAAACTTTTTTTTAATGGGCTAAAAAGTAAAAAAGTAGATAAATGGAAAAAAGATTAGGTAAAAAAAGAACCCCCAAATAGTTGAGCATAGCTACTTAGTGTGTGATAAACACAAGAGTATTAACTACTGGGGTGAGAATTCTTTATTTGAAAACAAAATTTAAAAAAAAAACCTAGGAAAACAAGTCTGGGAGAAGTTAGGTTTAGATCAGTATCTCAAAACATGTCACAAATTCTAGGTGGATACATCACTTAAATATAAAATATCATATTAAAAACCAGAAGGTAAAGAAATGTCTCACAACTATGACTAGTGGAATTTAAAGGATAGTGATTATCCCAGAAAATGGGCGATTTTGTTTAAATAAAATTGAAAAACTTTTGTATGAGGAAAAAAAATGATTAAAATTAGTAGGCAATTACCTGGGAACATTTCAAGAGCATTATTATCTAAGACATATTGGTACAAATACATAAAAGAACAAGAACCATTCCTTGATAGACAATTGGTAAAAGAAAAGTTTTCAAAGGAAATGTAGGTTACCAGCAACCATATGAAAAAAGAACATGCTCCAAATCAGTAAAGAAGAGTGCAAGTCAAAATCATTCTGAGACTCCTCTTCACCCAAACTGGCATAGATGACAAAAGACTAAATGGCAATTGTAGGAGTACTGGAAGGAGAGGCATGGTACCACGGTGTTGGCAGAGTGGCACATTAATCTGACCGCTTTTGAAAGCAGATTGGAACTACAGACCCTTTGATCCAGTGACACCATTATTAGGCATACCCCAGAGCTCAAAGACAGGAAAAATACATGTACAAAAATGTTTAGAGTAGTTCTTTGCTGTAACAACAAAGTAATCTAAATGGTGCCCTTCAAGTGGGAAAGCGCTGGATAAATTGTATATAAATGTAATGAAGTGTGTGCCATAAAAAATGAAGATTCAGAGAAACTTGACAAAATTCATGTCAAATGATGCAGAGTGAAATGAGCAGAACCAGTACAACATCCAGGATGGCCACAGTAACATAAAGGAACCCAACTTTGAAAGACTGCAGAACTCTAATTATTAACATAACCAATACTCACTTCGAAAGACTTGTTGAGGACTTCTGTGTCACAAGAGCAACAAAATAGCAGCCCCCATAATTTCTCAGCCCTCCCCAAAACAGAAATTATGTGCAAAAGATACAGCGATTGCACCTGTTTCAATGGTCTCGAACACCAAAAATCTAAAATGTGGTTTAAAAAAAAAATACCAGTAACTGATACTCCCTGACCCTCAGCTTCCTCAGCACCCTCCCCCACCACACACACTATCAGCTAGAAGAAAAGCAAAAAACCAAGAACATTAAAAGAAAATATACTCTATGAAAGCAAAACATATGGATCTTGAAGACAGGGTGCATAGAGACGAATGCATCTATAACAAATAAAAGTTTTGAAGGGGACACAAACCATATTGTTACCTTAAATTAGTATAGACTTTAAACAATAAGGTACATAGCATTCATAATTTATATACAATCTTTTATTCTTTGTATACTGAAATATCTGTGATTGTCAAGTTCATAATTTTTTTAAAAGGAAGACTGAACCCTCCCTCCGATGCTTACTGTGTAGGCAAAGCATTTAACCTCTTGTTGGGAAAAAAAAATGGCCAAGAATATGTTGCTCACTGAAAGAGTAAAGCATCTTTATTTTGTTGAAATATGGCCATATGGGAGAAACTCATATTGCATTGTTTCCAAGAGGGTCTATCTAGACAGCAAGAATCTTTCAAAACAGTGGAACAAAACAAAACTGTAATGTTAGGGAAAAGAATCAAGGGATGGGAGCAGCAGAAATCTTTATCAATTAAATTAGCAAAAATAATTTTTCCTGAATTAGAAAAAAATAATAAAATTCATTTGGAAAAACAAAAAGTCAAGAATATCAAAAGAAATAATGAAAAAAGTATAAAGGAAGTAGGTTTAGCCATACCAGATCTTAAACTGTATTATAAGGCAATAATTATCAAAAATATCTGGTACTGGCTAAAAATTATAAAAGTAGACCATGGAAAAAGAGGAGACATACGATTTATAATGGCAAATAAACATAATAACCTTGTCTTTGACAAGTGTGGAGATCTAAAATTTTGAGGTAAGAATTCATTATTTGGTTAAAAAAAATTTGTTGGAAAAACAGAAACTAGGCAGGGACCAATATCTCACACCATTTACCAAGATAAGGTCAACATGGATACATGACCATAGAGAGATTTTACAAGAATATTAGAACATGGAACAAATTACTTATATATTGGAGAGTTTCAATTAATAGGCTTTAGACTAAGTGCCAAAAATATGATCAATATACATGTCTTTGAAAGGTATTCAGTGAACTGTAGTAACCTTACTGAGGAAGTCTGTTTGGATTAGCTGGGGAACTTGTCCACACTTTTGTGGGACTTGTAGAAAACCAGCAAACAAGATAGTTGGGTATTTTAACATCTAGCAACTTTCACAGTGGAGGTCTCCAGTTAAATTCTGAAAAGGAATCACTTGGGGGATAGGAAACTGCCTTGACCACAATCTCCTTTCATGCCACCACTCCCTAACCCAGTAGGACCTCACTCTATACTCTAGCACCATTACTTTCCTCATTGTTTCTTGAACCAGACACTCTTATCTCCTAACTCTATACATTTTCAATGGTTCCCCGCCCCCATACCTGGAATTCTCTCCCTCCTCTCTGACTGCTGGCTTTCCTAGTTTCAAATTCCAGCTAAAATTCCACCTTCTACAGGAAGCCTTTCTCAATAGTGTTTGATGCTACTGCCTTCCTTCTGATGATTATCTCCAATGAACCTGATCTCATTTTTCATAGTTGTTTTTTGCACGTGGTCTCTTCCTTTGGACAGTGAGCTCCTTGAGATCAGGAACTGTTTTTGCCTCTGTAGAGGACAGATAAGATTTGATGAAGAAATGCAGATTCAAGGCTTTACAAAAACTCCAGTAGAGAAACTGCACCATACTGGGGAAACATTGTGCTCTAAAATTTGAGTCCACACTCTCCTAAAGCCTATATGTACTTATGAGAGGCATCACAGTCTTTTAGGGATTCAATATTTTGAATCTACTATACCACCACAGAAAATACCCATTTGGGTTACAATATGTAGCACCCAAGCTCTTTGATGGGCAGGAGTAGTCCCAGAAAAGACCTACTAGAACTATAATGACCGGGATCTGTCCTAATGAACAAATCACTAAGAATTTAATATAAACCTTCAACAAACTTCATTCCACAGCATTCTCCACCCTGCCAAACTGGCCTTTTCTGTTCCTCTTATATGATGCACCATCTGTTTTTTCTAAGTTTTTTACCCTGCCCATCTCTCCTGAATTGCACATCTTCACTGCCTTACTGTGGCCCTCAGAACCTAAGCTTGAAAGCAGAAATGATCTCATTCCTTGTATTTGTGTTTTCACCACCTGGCACAATGCCTGCCTGACCCAGAGTAAGCTTAAGGAACATGTGTTGGCAGCCCGATCGGATAGGTACTGGCCATATAAAAATTACATATTCCCTGCTCCTAAATGTGTCTTCTACTGGTATGGATGACATTGTTATTAAGCCTGATGATACAATGTTAGTAATGATAGCTAAGACAAGGGATAACTTAGTCAAGATTAAAAAAGATCTTGATAGATCACTGGGCTCAAGTTAAGAAAATTAACTTTAATAAGGGGCACATAGAATTTCTTATGCTTGGATCAAAAAGTCAGCTTCACAATTCAAAAGGAGGTATGGTTACATAATACTATATAGGAATTAGTAACCTATTTAATGACAGCCAAAATCCCTAATGCTATCCTATGCTGCACTGACAAAACAATTTCTAAGAGTAAAGATGGGCTGATGCTTGACTGTGTACCAGCAAGGCCACATCTTTAGTGCTGTGTTTAGTTATAGGTTATATTATATAATATATACACATATATGTTCATGTATGTAATAATAACCAGAATTTATAGAGCACTTTAAGGTTTGAAAAGTGCTTTACATGTTATCTCATTTAATGTAAAGACATTTTGCTTTTATTTTTTTGCAACAGATCAGTGATTTCACTGATGTAGGGAATTCCCCGTGAGAAAACTGCCTTTATCAACATAGACCAGAAGTTGCCCTTCAACTCATACATATATAATGCCACCTGTTTTATATCACATTCATTTCAAAATATTTACATACACACACGCACATTAATACCCTTCCCACTCAAGCTTCTCCTGAAGAGTGAGTTGCCTTTTAAGGTAGTATTTTACCTCACTGGACATCTTGAAGCAAAGTCTGGGTGATACCTTGTATAAGATGTAATAAAATTTCTCTCATATGTGGGTTGGATGAGTAAGCTTCTTAAGCTCTTTCCAATTCTGAAATTCCTAGAGTAATGCATGCTATTTCTGTAGAATACAGCATGCTGATAAAGACTTGCTCATATTCTTTGAATTTATAGGTCATGGATTATAGGGGTAGCACAGCATAGTTTGAGGGGTAGAAGGGAACTTGTATTTAGTTAAGATATTGGTTCCACTCCCAGGTCTGCCACTTACTATCTGTAAGATCATAATCAGCTCAATTAATTTAACGAGTCATCAGCTCTATCTGTAAAATTAAGAAGGGATTAGAAGAGATTTCAAATGTCACACCCAATAACTCCATAATTTTAGTGTTGGGTCATTTTTCTTTTGTAGGTAGTTTTGTACATTTAGTGTGCACTTACTGAATGAGTTTCTCTCTAGTCTAAATTATCTTATGACAAAGAATGACTTTTGCCTAAATCTTTTTCATATTCTTTGGATTAAAAAGGTTCCTTTGCAATATGAATTCTCTGGTGTACAGCAAGGTTTCCCTTTTGCCTGAATGCTTTCCCACACTCACAACATTTATAAGACTTTTCTCCAGTATGGATCCTGTGATGTATAGTAAGGTATCTCTTCTCTTTGAAGGCTTTACCACATTCATTACATTTATAGGATTTCTCTCCAGTATGAACTCTCTGATGATCATTAAGGGTTCCCCTCTGTCTAAAGGCTTTTCCACATTCATTACATATATAGGGTTTCTCTCCAGTATGAATTCTATGATGCATAGTAAGGCCTGAGTTGGAGCTAAATGCTTTGCCACATTCATTACATTTATAAGACTTTTCTCCAGTGTGAACTTTCATGTGTATAGTAAGGTAGCCCTTGTCTGTGAAGGCTTTCCCACATATATTACATATAAATGGTTTTTCTCCAGTATGAATTCTATGATGCACAGCAAGGTATCCCTTATCTCTGAAGGCTTTCCCACACACATTACATTTGCAGGATTTCTCTCCAGTATGGGTTTTCTGATGGATAGTAAGGTATCCCTTGTCTGTAAAAGCTTTTTCACACACATTACACTTAAATGGTTTTTCTCCAGTATGAATTCTCTGATGTACAATAAGATATCCCTTATCCCTAAAGGCTTTCCCACATATGTTACATTTAAATGGTTTTTCTCCAGTATGAATTTTCTGATGTACAGCAAGATTTCCCTTCTGCCTGAAGGCTTTCCCACATTCATTACATTTATAGGATTTTTCTCCAGTATGGATTTTCTGATGCATAGCAAGGTGTCCTCTCTCTCTGAAGGCTTTTCCACATACATTACATAAATAGGATTTCTCTCCAGTATGGATTTTTTGATGTATCATAAGGTATCCCCTATCTCTGAAGGCTTTCCCACATTCATTACATTTATAAGACTTCTCTCCAGTATGCATTTTCTGATGATCAGTAAGGTGTCCTCTTTGTCTAAAGGCTTTCTCACAATTATTACATTTATAGGGTTTTTCTCCAGTATGAATTCTCTGGTGTATAGTAAGGACTGAGTAGGAGATAAATGCTTTCCCACATTCAATGCATTTATAGGATTTTTCTCCAGTATGAATTTTCTGATGTAAATTAAGGCTTCCCCTCTGGCTGAAGGCTTTCCCACATTCATTACATTTATAGGATTTCTCTCCAGTATGAATTTTAAGATGTATTGTGAGGTATCTCCTCTCTCTGAATGCTTTCCCACATTCAGTACATTTATATGGTTTTAATCCTGTGTGAATTCTTTCATGTACAGTAAGGTATGAGTTATAATTGAAAGTTTTCCCACATTGGTTACACTGATAGGATTTCTCTACAGTCTGATTTCTCTGGTGAACATTAAGGCCCAAGTTACAGCTGAAGGCTTTTTCACATTCATTACATTGATAGGATTTCTCTCCAGTATGAATTTTCTGATGCATAATAAAGTGTTCCATCTGCCTGAAGGTTTCACTATATTCATTAGTATTCACTGTGAGTCTTCTCATGGATGTTTCTCCCAAATAATTGCCCTCCTCTAGAGCTGTGTCCTTGGTTTCACATGTGCTCTCCTGACAAAGGGGACCTGAAAGAAATATTATAATGTCAATAATTCCTTCTCGTTGTTTTGAAAGAAAGGAAAGTATTGTTATCTAAATAACAAATTACTTAAATTAGAATGACACTCAATCTGCAAAGACTGAATAGTAACATTATCAGTAGTAACAGTAAACTAAAAAACTAAAGTAATTAGGATAAGTAAGTGGCCAATACAAAAAGAATTCCCATTTATATTAAGGCATCTGTAAATATCATAATAGAATAGCTATTGGTAAGCTTAGGGAAAACTATTACATTTTAAGAAAGCTAAAACAAGTTGGTTCTGGCAATGGAAGTTTTCTGATCCTAACTGAATTCTTATCTCTGCCTGAAAATAAGGCTAAACAGCCTGAAGAGAAAGCAGTAAAATGAAAAGGGCAATGGCCCTGAAATCAGAGGACATGGATTCAAATCCTATCTCTGAAATTTACTATTACTATGAATTTGGGCAAATTACTTAACCTCTCAAGGTCTCAGTTTACTCATCTATAAAATAAAGCATTTGGAATAGATGGGCCTTTGAGGTCCCATACAGATTTATGATCTTACTGTTTTTTGTAGAGGGGAAGGCAAGGAAGTTGGGGTTAAGTGACTTGCCCAAGGTCACAAGTATATTAAATGTGTCAAGTGTCTGGGACCAGATTTGAACTCAGGTCCTCCTGATACCAGGGCTGGTGCTCTATTCACTGTGCCACCTAGTTGCCCCATGATTTTACTTTCAACTGGATGGTTTGTGAAAATTCAGAAATGAAAACACTGATGAAAGTCCAGCATAATTAGTAAATGAAGAAATAATGCTAAACTAACCTTATTTCTTATCTGATATTAATGAAAAGATAGTATAAATATTTGATATTTAAATTTTAATAAGGTATTGGATGCCAATGTTAAGAAAAATAGAGGTTTGGGGTGGCTAGGTGGCGCAGTGAATACAGCACCGGCCCTGGAGTCAGGAGGAACCTGAGTTCAAATCCTCAGACACTTGACACAATTTACTAGCCATGTGACTTTGGGCAAGTCACTTAACCCCAACTGCCCTGCCAAAAAAAAAAATAGAGGTTGGATGATAGAAGAGCTAAGAGGATTTAGGGTCTCTGTATAATTCTAATCAGAGTTCTTTATTAATGGGCTATTAGAAACCTAAATGAGATTCTCTACAGAGACTTATTCCACATTTTTGTCAAAACCCTACATCAGAGGTTCTTAATCTGCCTTCCACTGATCCCCAAGCAATCTATGGCTTGCTAGACCCACTCTCCCCATCCCCTGTTGCTCAGAGGGTCCATAAATTTCTATGTGAAAAAATCACACTAATTCCTAACTGAAATTTAGCATTTTCTTTTGTTATGAAAGTAGAAAACAAACATTTTAGGAAGCAGTTCATAATCTTCCTCAGATTGTTAAAGGTTCATTGGCACAAAAACATTTTCATTTATTATCAATTTATAATAAACCAAAAACCATAACCTAGCACCTAGGTGCTTACTGACTAACTGCTGTTAAACGAAAACTCCTGAGAAAAATGGAAAAGATGTTTAGGTCAGAGGAATATATTGTACAACACATAATAAGGTCCAAATGGATATACAACCTAAACACAAAAAGGCTATTTAACGGGGGCGGCTAGGTGGCACAGTGAATAGAGCACCAGCCCTGGAGTCAGGAGGACCTGAGTTCAAATCTGGCCTCAGACGCTTAACACAAAAAAAACTAGCCATGTGACCTTGGGCAAGTCACTTAACCCCAACTGCCCTCCAAACATAAAGCAAAAAAAAAAAAAAAAAAGGCTATTTCAGGGTATCTGTTTTGTTTCCAGTTCTTTGCTACATGTACATGTACAGCACTGGGATGTCAGAGGCCAAAGACTGTAGATACTTTAGTTACTTTTTTAGCATAATTCCAAAGCTCCAGATTTTAGAGCAGTACTTCTTGTAGTACCAAAGAACTAGAAAAAAAATTATGCCCATTGATTGGGGAATGGCTTAAACAACCTGTGGCATAGGAACTTAATGGAGCATTCTATGTATACTGTGTAGTGAACTGACTGTATAGTACACTGGACTTGGAGTCAGAAAGACCTGATCTCAAATCTCATCTGAAGATACTGTCTAACCTTGGGTAAATCACTAACCTTCCCTCATCTGTAAAATGGGGATATTATTAACTAACTCAGAAGGTTGTTGTGAAGATCAAATGAGATAATATATGTAATATTCTTCACAAACATTAGAACATTACATAAATACTAGCTATCATTACTATTAATTGCTATTTATGACTATTATTAATATGCTGTCATAAACAGTGAGTTATGTGAAGGATAACTGGAAACATTAAAATTCAGGAAAGCAATATATACAATGACTATCTCAATGTAAATAGAAAAAAAATAACAAAGTTGGCACCAAAGAAGAGATAAGAGAATATATGTGTCTCCCATTTTTCTATGGGTGTAGGACTATGGGCATGTAACTCTACATATAATGTTGAACTTGGCTCAATCAACAAAAACTTACTAAGCACCTCTTATGTGGCAGGCACTATGCTAGGTGTTGAAGATACAAGTAAAATGAAAGAAATAATCCGTACTTAAGAATCTTACATTCTAAAGGGATATGTAACAAATGTAAAAGCATACAAAGTGTTTAAACATAAGTCAGTTTGAGAGAGAAAGGTCTGCTTTGGTAAGGAAATGTTTCATGTAGCAGATGGTACCTGAGCTGCATCTTACAGGAAAAGAGGGATGCTATGGGGAAAAGCACACTCCAGACATTGGCATGGGCAGTGCAAAGGCATGAAAACAGAAGACAAGGAGAACACCAGAGAACTGGAAGAGGAATGGCATCCACTGAAGCGAGAAAGACGGGTTGAAAGCAGGTTGTGTAGGGCTAAACCTACATGAAGGAGCTTAATTCTTCTTCCAGAGACACCGGAAGTTGATAGGTAGTCACTGGATTGATTTGAGTAGGGTAATCACATGGTCAGATCTGTACCTAAAGAAAATCATTTGGGCAGCTCTCTGAAGGATGTACTGGAGCGGTAAAGTATTTGAAGTAAAGAGACGAATTAAGAGGGCATTATAATAATCTATATCAAAGGTGTTCAGGGCTTGAGACAAAGGTTCTCACTCACTCTGTGAATGGAAGAAAGGGATCAGACACAAGACATGTCATGAATCCAGAAACAGTAAGATCTAGCACCTGTTTAGATATATGTGGTGAGGCAGAATCCATGATATTGCCAAGATTATGAATATGAGGTTATGGATGAATGGTGGTTCCTTTAACAAATCAAAGAAAACTCTGGAAGAGGTGAGGATTCAGGGGAAAAGATAGTAAGTTCCGTTTTAAGATGTTTAGTTCAATATCTCAAAGTTCAATAAAGCTCAAAAAAATCCAATTCTAGAGGAGAAGATTTTGGGGAAAAGATAATGAATTAGGTTTTAGAGGTTTAAGATGTTTCTAGGACATTTAGCTGGTGGGTGAGGCAGCAAAGGAGACTGAGAAGGAGCCGTCAGGCAGGTAGGAAGCATAACAAGGCTCTATCAGTGCCACAAAATCCCAGAGAGGAGACAGCATTGTAGAGAGCATGTAGAACAGCATCACATGCAGCAGACGGGTCAAGAAGGATCAGGAGTGAGGAAAGATCACTGAATCTGGCAAGTAAGAGATAGCCAATAACCGTGGAGGGCAGTTTCACATGAGTGATGTGGTCAGAGGCTGAACTACAAAGGGGATATGCAGGCAGTAACTAGAGACAACTTTTCCAAGGAGTTTGGCTGAGAAAAGAGAAAAGATGGAGGACAATTACTTGAGAGGATGGTAAGAAGGTTTTTTTCAAGTGCATGTGCAGAGGGGCTCGACCTGGCAAAAGGGCTATTTCTTTGTCAAAGACTGGGAAAAAGGAAGAAAGTAGGAGATGATGTGAATTGCTTTTGATATGAAAAGACCTGGAGAATGACCTAATTTTTTTTCCGTAAAGTTAAAGGCAAAGTCCTCAGCCGAGAAAAAGAAGAGAGGAGGTATGTAGAAGTTAAAGAGGAAAAAAATTTTAGAATAGCTTCTGTGGAGAATCAGATAAGGAATCAAACAGAGAGGAATAAAAGGATTGTCCTGCGGCAAAAGGGGTTCAGTTGAGGTTGGATAATAGGAACTTGTAATGTCACCATCAGCCTGGTGATGAGACCTCCTCTAGCTTCATTCAGCTGCTTTACTGTGATGGTCAGTTTTGCTAAATTGACTTATTTTTCTCTCTCTCTCTTTCTGTTATAAGATGGCTTTCTAGGAGAGAGAGAAGGGTATATAGGGGGAAATATAAGCAATGTAAAAGTAAAATATATTCATAAAAATTTTCAAAGGCTTCAGCAAGGTGGAAAGATGTATAAATGAAGAGTAAAATCTAATGAAGATTAATGTAACGTTCTGGATTTAGGTTTAAATTACTAATTGCATCATTACAGGATGAGAAGTCCCAGTCTGAATGCAGATCACATTCAAAATCTCTGTTTTAGTTCACCACAAATTCAACAACTCATGGTGGCCATGAAAAACTGAAATCAATTTTAAGGATAGGGACTGGCCCTTGAGATTTTATTGGTACAGATAGCTCTACTCCAGGAACTTCCTCTACCAATGAACCTTCAATAAAGCTTCCGGTCTTCAGAATTATCTTGAACAGGGAGAGGTTAAATGACTTGCCCAAGGGCACAAAAGCTGTAGGTGTCAAAAACAACTAGAATTTAGGTCTTCCTGGCTCTGAGACCAGCTCCCTATCAAGTATATCACACTGCCTTGAAAGCTCAATCTTTCAGGCTAACTGAATCTTAGCTTGAAATAATGGATATATAGTGAATGACCAGATCACACAAAACAGTTAACTATAGTTTGTACTATTCAGACCACATTTGGAATTTATGTGCAGTTCTGTATACCTTATGCCTTTTAATGTGGCACTGACAAATTGAAGTGTGTCCATAGGAATGCTAATGGAATAGGGAGTAATCTAGAAACTTTTTTTTTTGCAGATCTGTTTCACCTTTGTTCTATTTTTTTTTTTTTTGGCCTCCTTGAGATAGAAACATTTGTATGAGAAATGAATGAAAAAAACTGGAAAGGTTTAGCTTTGAGAATATATTACTTTATATATGTACTTGAAAAGCAAACTTGTTAGAAGATACTGGACTTACTGTTAGTTCTATAAAGCAAAACTTTAGCATCAACCAATGCCTGAAATCTACATGGAAGAAATACTGCGCCCAATATCAATCAGCTAAGAGGCGCTTACTGTGTGTTCTTCTGTTAACAGCTATCTAGCATTCAGGCCCACTGCAATGATACAACCAGGTGAAGCACCGAACATCAATGGAACTAGCTCAGTAAAGAGGGAACAAGTGAAAGGCTAATGAATTAACTACAAGTCACTGACCTGAATGTCGTGAACACTTTGTTCCAAAACAGTCTGAATGCCACAAACCTGGCAAGCATCAAAAACATTCTATGGCTCCGAACAATACGTACAGAAACAAAATCAATAACCAACATACACATAATAAAAACACAATCATTTTTGGAAGGAAAAAACAATCAAGAAGGATCAGGAAGGAGCGGCTAGGTGGCGCAGTCAGTAAAGCGCCGGCCCCGGAGTCAGGAGGACCCGAGTTCGGTTCCAGCCTCAGACATTTAACACACACACAAAAAACTAGCCATGTAACCTTGGGCAATTACTTAACCCCAACTGCCCTCGAAAGGCAAAAAAAAAAAAAAAGAAGGATCAGGAAACATGTCACATATGATGTCGTACTTGAGCTGACACTTGATAAGGATGGTAGTCAGGGGTGCCATAGTGCACAAAGTGCAAGGGCTGGAGTCAGGAAGAGTCATCTTCATCTCCCTGAGTTCAGATCTGGTCTCAGACACTTCCTAGCTGTGTGACAGTGGACAAGTCACTTAACTCCATTTGCCTCAGTTTCCTTATTTGTAAAGTGAGCTAGAGGAGGACAAGGCAAACCATTCCAGTGTCTTTACCAAGAAAACCCAAAATAAGGTCATAAAGAGACAGACATGACTGAAAAATGACTGAACAACAAAGTATTCTCAAAGGTGAAGGTAAAGAGGAGCTCCTCTGTTAGGCATGGTGATAACTTTTAACAATTTCTTTAGTTTTACAGATGAGAGAACAAGGAAGCTCAGAAAAGGATGCTAAAATCCAAGTGACAGAATGATGACAAAGAAAAGTCTCCTGATGTGCTTTGCACTAACACATATCTCTGACCTCCAAAATTATTTCTGGAGACCAAAACTCAAAGCTTTAACTTCAGTTCTGCTATTGTGTTATTCAGCAATTATCACTCTGAATTAGAAATAACCATGGATACTCAAAGGCTAAGCAACTACTGGGCAAAATCTAAGTTCACTGGGTTTTAGAATAGCCCAAGCAACAGACTGAAACTATTTCCCAAGGATTATCAAAGTTAAATATGGAGATACGACATCACCAGTAGACTGGACACAGCAATCCACTAAACAAGGAAAACAACAAAAATCCACTCTCAGTGCCATATAGTTCCTTTCCATTTCTGTAGTGACAGCAACGGAATGGTAGGAAAGGAAGCAGTCGTGTTAAAAAATCACTCAATTTTAGACCATTTATGCCCTTTGATTTGACTTTTTAAAAAAATTATCCAGTGACTAAAATAGGTGGACACATTGCTGGAGGAACTTAATCAAATTAAAGATTCCTATGATAAAACCAGAAAAAAATAGAGAAGTTACAGTTAAATGCAAGGATGGCTTACAGATACTCCTTGGAGAGGCAAAGAAAATTATTAGTGGAGAGGATTTTAACATGTCACAAGGCCTGATATGTTTAATTATATGCCCAATGACAAAAGGAAAAACTATTTCATGGAATATTTTGTCACTACCTATTGCAGTACTCATAAATATCTGCAAAAAGACCACCATGAAAATAATTGCAGTTTATGTACCAATATCAGCTGCTGAGGATGAAAAGGCAGAAAAAGTCTACAATGAATATGAAAAGTTCCTAAAAATTAAATTACCCAACACTCATAATGCAAAAGTGAGAAAAAGGTAAGAATAGGAAGAAACATATGGTAAAGTATGGAAGTTTTGTGGCTTCATATCATAAACACTTTCTTCAAGGAAAGCACTGGTGGGAGCTGGACATGGTAAGCACCAAATAACACTGCAAAAATGAAACATCTCTAACAGATGGTATTTTTTACTGATGTGAACTGAATTAGTTGTTTGTATACATTAAAATAAAAAAAATTATATCAGGGCAGCTACGACATGAAGTGGATAAAGCATTAGCCATAAAGTCAGCAGGGCTTATCTTCCTGAATTCAAATCTGGCCTCAGACACTTAATAGCTGTGTGACTCTGGGCAAATCACTTATCCCTGTTTGCTTCATTTCTTCCATCTGTAAAACAGACTGGAAAAGGAAATGGGACCACTCTAGTATTACTGCCAAGAAAATCCCCAAATGGAGTCACAAAGAGTTGGACATGACTGAACAACAACAATCATATCACCCACTTAAAGCAGAATTAAAAGAAAAACTAAAGATGAAAAAGATAACAGTAGAGAGAAATCAAATGCTAAATTTTTAACAATTTAGACAATTAAAAATCAAGTGTGAAATGGACAACAGAAATCACAACACTGACTATAATAACTTAATAACTTTAACCAACGTAAATTAATTGCCATAACAATAGACAAGAAGAGCCCAAAAAAGTATTTTAGTCAGTGAATATCTAGTTTACTTGCCAAATAAAAGATTACTGCAAAGGTGACGCTGGGTTAACTTACAAACTTGTTTTGAAAACCTTATCAAGAGGGATAAAAAAAAATTCATTTTACAAAGCAAAGAGAAACAGTAGAGGGTAAAATCAGTTTAAAGAAAGTATGGCAAGACATCTAAGTAATCCTAAGAGCCTTTAAGGATAAAAATGGCAAGACAACAAATAGAGTAACAGAGAAGATTTGTTTAAAAAAGTTATTATAACAAATTGTTTTCTCCATCAAGGGCAGTGGAACCACACTATTCAGACATTAATATCAGTCATGGATCCGCTTGCAGGGGAGTGTGAAATAGCACCAAATAAGGGCAGGAAAAGCAGCCAGATTGGAACAAGAACAGGTGACACAAATGTGAGGGTGCTGAGAGGCTGATATACAAGGTATTTCAAGGGAGATTACTAAAGACATGGGGAAAATCTCAACCCTTACAGAGATCGATAACTATTAACCTAAATGTTTTCTGGTTGGTCTCTCTGCTTCAAGCTTCTCCCCCACTCCGATCTATCTTCTACTCAGCTTCTCAAAGTGATTTAATGTGCAGGTCTGACCATGTCAGTTCCTTATTCAACAAACTCCAACGGAAACCCCCCACCCACCCCCCTCCCCACCATTGTCTTCAAGATCAAATATAAAATCATTTGCTTTTGAAAAGCCCTTCATAACCTGGCTCCTTCCTATGTACCCAGTCTTCTCATACTCCTTTATGTGAACTCCAATCCAGTGACTGACTTCCTTGCCGTTCTTCACACATGACACTCTTATCTCCCTACTCTATTTTCAAAGGCCTAGAATTCTCTCCCTCCTTGACTCCACTTCCTGGTTTCCTTCAACTCTGATAAAAGCTCATCTTCTGCAAGAAGTCATTCCTAATCCCCCTTACTGCTAGTGTCTTCACTCTGAGATTATCTGTGTGTGAGCATGTGTCTTGCATATGCATGTGTACAGGTATATGTGTACACGCACACAGTGTATTTATCTTGTTTGCAGATAATTGTTTAAATGCTGTTTCCTCATTAGATTGTGAGTTCCCTGAGAATAGAAATTGGTTTTGCACAGTGCCTGGCACATAGTAGGAATGTCACAAATGCTTGACTTAACTACTCTCCTACATTAGCCAAGGATGTCCTTGATGAGGGTAGTAAAAGAAAACAAACAGGATTTGGCGATCTTCAATACATGTATATATACACGTGTGTATGTGTGTGGGTGTGGGTGGGTGTGAGGGGGGACATATAGTAAAGAAGAATAAACTAGGCCTAGGATTCAACAAGAGGAGAGGAAGCTGGACTGCCCCCAGAAAATTGCAATGGTACATACTTCCCATGAAAGTAAAGGACTATCTGTTTAACATTCTACCAATATTGCTATATGGCTAAGAAATATGGAATACTATAGCCTCTGAAGAATGAAAAATGAGTATTGCAGAGAGCAGGGGAAGGCCCATGGTGTATGCCCCGAATGTATATATTAGATCTGGGGTCAGATAACCTGGGATCCAGTTTTGCTCTATTTATGAGCCTCTGACCAAGCCATTTTACTGCTTTTCCAGTTTGGATCTCTAAAACAGGGGGCTTGGACTAGAAAATATTGAAGTCCTTTTGCAGCTCTTATATTAAATGGAAATTTTTTTTTTTATTGAAGATGGGTGACCAAAGGAGCCCACGTCACAAACATCCCACTGAAAAAAACTGCAAGCAATTAATGACAGCAATTGTTTAATAATTCCAATATCCTGCCCCTGAATGCTTAGCTACAGCTTGCAAAATTCTTGTCTTCCTGATTTCCACTTACTCACCTGGAGAGAAGCTTCTTGGAACTTCTTTCAGCAACATCAACCAACGCGCTTCATCTATTTCTAGCTGGGAAACCACCTCTGGTTTGGAAATTGGAAACCCTGCTCATGGGAAAAGAAATGGGAAAGTGCTGGGTACAAAGGGTCAATTCAGAATGGGATCCTAATTCCTTTCTCTTTGGGAAAGAGAGAAGCCTGGAAAGGCCTAGGGGTGACAAGCAATCGTTTCTGAAGGACCCTTCTGCACGAGGTCACAGGAAGTGTGCAATGAAACCAAGAATTTATTCTGGCTCAGGAAGAACATGATTTTACTTGTCTTATTCCATGACTGGCATTGGAGTTTGGGCTTTAGGGGAGAATATCTCCCTGAGGGGAGCAGGGAATGAGGAGGGATCAACCTCAGGGGCAGGACAGGATTTCCACTACCCAAAGAAAGCTCTTCCATCTAGGAACAGAAGCACTTGGTCTGTCAAACAAAAAGGGATTAGGAGTAACTCCACTTTCAAGGTAAACCAGGAATAAACTCGGTAAGGTTCTTTAGTCTTTCTATCTGCGAAGTGTGTGCAAAAGCCCCTCACGGGTTCTGTCCTCACAGACTGATTCAAAAGCCTGGAGGGAAAACAGTCCTTACCCAAGAAGAGAAAGTTGTGATAGTTCTCCAGCATCACATCCTTGTACAGGTCCCTCTGAGCAGGGCCCAGGTGATCCCATTCCTCCGGAGTGAAGTCCACAGTGACATCTTTGAAGGTCATTAACTGCTGAAACAGCAAACACATTTCTGCTCACCAAAGGTAGTTCCTTGCACAGCCCTTGAATAAGACATGGCGTCTGCAGGTGGCTTGGGGAGTGTTTCTCACAGCACTCAGAATGAGGGCCTGTTATATGTCTCACTATGTAAAGCACTATAGTATATCTATAGGTTTGCCAAACTGTTCAGACTTCAGCCTCTGAAGGGAGGTCAAGAACATGGTGCAGGTCACTCTTCAACTTTCAAACCACACAATACAATAAACATCTCTTAGAACTCATAGAACTCCTGGCAGCAATCACACTCCATAGATTTACTTGTTTTTTTAGCATAGCAATCATTCTACATTATTAAGCAGCTCTTTCTAATGAGCACCTAACTTGTGACTTTCTTTCTCTTCACACATCCACTGCATGACTATACTGAGCCATAGGAAGAATGGAACAAAACCAAAGGACGGTTTGGTATAATGCCAATGCAATTCATAATACCAACAGTGACTATGAATATGCTGGCACAGTTCTGAATCACAGACTATAACAGCCTTTCCATACAGAATACAGTAGCAAAACATTTATTCAGACACCAGAAAACCAAATCTCAACACCAGAAAGTCAAATCCATCACAGCAACAAAGAAGCTAATACACCATAACACAGCAGAAAGTAACACCATACCTTTAACCTTCCCACAAACAAACACTCACAAACCTGTCTCTTTGCCTGTGTCCTCTCTCACCCACTCTGTGCTAACTGCGCTGACTTCCAGCTTCTTCTGTGCTCTGCTCTACCCATTCAGCAAAAATTCTTCCAGTTCAGGCTCCACGTGATTACATTCAACCTATTAAGGGTTAGGGAGATCTTGAAATTCCTATTACCATTACACTTGATTTGCCCAGCAATGTGCTGCCTCCTGTCTCCCTCAGGGAGAGACTTCCATAAAGCTACTTTGCCAGGCTTGTAAACAGCAGGTGGTTGGCAGGAGGTGGGGATGGCTGGTCCTTTCTATTTCCCTCCTGCCTGCAAACATGTATGCACATCCTCTATCTCAACAAAATTCATGGCTTGGCTCTCCCAGTGAGTCCTAGAAAAAACCATCAGTATTCATTGTCTCCACTCTTCAGAACCATGACTTCTGAAATTGACCTCTACACTGTTACCAGCACTGTGTTGTTGAATCGGCTGGCCTTTCCTCTGTCCTAACTACTCAGCCTTTCTGCACCGCTTGGCACTCTTGACAGCCCTGTTCTTCTGAACAGTCAAGCCTACCCAGGTTTACAGAACATACCTGTTATAGCTCTTCCTGTCAAGTGAACCAATACTAGCAGTTTCCTTTATTCCTCTCAGCTCAAGCATCACCTTTAAAATGATTCTTTTTGTTACTGTGAACTTAACAAACACTTCCCAACAAAAAGAACTGAAAAAGAAGCCCACATATGAAACCATGAAACTCTGCTATATGCAGGTGGGCTTTTTAAATACATTTCATGACACATCTAACACTGCCCTGCTTATCTGTGTTCCCTTCTCAATTTCTTCCTCAAGGACAACCTCTTACATGAAGCTATTACTGATCCCCTTGACTGCTACTATCCTCCTTCCCAGAAATAACTAGTATTTACTTTGTATTAATTCTATATAAGCATGCCTCTCTGGGCTCTGGTTAGGCCCTGCTGCAACACCCAGACCCACTACATAGAGATAAGTAAGCTGAGGATTGGTAGGAGGCATAGTAAGAATTTAGCCAGGTAGAAGCAGGTAAATAAGGATGAAGGCGAGAACAAGAAAGTCCAGCACAAGGTTGTAAACCAGACTGGGGTAGGGCAGGATAGGCAGCGAAATGGTAGTGTGAGTAGAGTGCTGGGCCTGGAGTCTCTGATTTAAAAATCTAGCATTTTTTTTTCACCACATCATACTGCTGTTGAACAAAGTCCTTACACATAAAGTTCCTCCTACCTTAAATCCATTTCTCCCACCTATAGAACCCACCAAATTCTACCCCACCAACTAAAATTTTACCTACATCATGAAATTTTCCCCAGTCATTTTAGACCACACCACAATCTTCTTAGAATATAGCACTTGAGTGACAACTAAAACTAACTTCTATGAATTAATTTTTTATTCTAACTCATCAAAATCATTAGATTTCTTAGAAGAAATATAACTCTCTATGCCTCTACCAACTCATTTTTTAATATTTGAAAAGTCAAAAAAAGAAATATATAATTAACACTGTCAAAAGATGAATAAGGAAATCATATTACACTTAAAGGAACCACAGAAAATGAAACAATATGTCAATACCAAATATATATGCGCCAAATCACATAAAATTTAAATTCATGAAAGGAAAATACAAATTAAGGAGAATGATGGAGAATTTTGAAGTGAAAGACTTGACAAATATTGAATGAAAATATTAAAGAATATGCATTTTTCTCAAAATTACAGGGCATCTCCACAGAAAACAGACTATGAACTAGGGCACAGAGAAACTAGCAGATAAATGCTATGCATATGTGAAGCAACTATTCTGTACATAAGATAATGTAACAAATAGTCATTAATACCGAGTGCAGAAGAAACAGGCGAGTTAATAATGGAGAGTTAATAATGACACTCTGAACAAGTGGGTCACAAAACAAATCAAAGCAATAATAACCATGTGAAAGACAGGGCAGCTGGGTGGCATAGTAGATAGAGCGCTGGGCCTGAAGTCAGAAGACTCATCTGACTTCACAAACTTACTAGTTATGTGACCCTGGGCAAGTCAGTAAATTGTGTTTGCCTCAGTTTCTCATCTATAAAATGAGCTAGAGAAGAAAATAGCAAACCACTCCAATATCTGCCAAAAAAAACCCAATGGGATCACAAGAGTCACATACAATTGAAATGACTGAACAATAACAAAAAAAATGAAAGAATGATAATCAGGAAATTTAACAAATGAGACACAGCTAAGGCTACTGTCAGAGGAAAAACTCTATCCCTGAGAACATAACATTAACAAAACTTTAAAAATGACATTTAATGAACTGAAAAATTCTGTTTCCTCATATGTAAAAATTGGGGCAATAACAGCACCTTTCTCCCTGGGTTGTTATAAAAATCAAATGAGATATTTATAAACTATTTAGCACAGTGCCTAGCATATAGTAGGTGCTTAATAAATGCTTGTTCTCTTCTTCCCACTGCCTCTCCCATCAGGAGGGTGAGTACTTTAGAGAGCTAGATAAAATAACAAAACTCGTTTGGAGAAACAAAACATCTAAAATACCTAAGGAAGCTATGGGAAAAAAACAAGTTGTAGGAATGAAGAACTAGCACTTCCAGACCTCAAATCATAACTGCAGTGATCATTAAAAGTATTTGGTACTGCTTAAAAATAGAAAGATCAATATAATGAGAAATAACTGACCTAAACAACAGTGTTCAAGAAACAATAAAAACAGAAGTTATCTGAGGGAAAAGAACTGCTAGGAAAACTAAAGCAGTCTATCAGTAATTAAGTTTCAATCAACATCTTACTTCATATAACATAATATACTCAAATGGACACATGAACTGAATATTAATGATCAAAAAAAAAAGAGAATCAGATGATGTTCCTTTCATAGATTGGTTAAGGGGTGAATTCTTAAGCAAAGAAGAGATAGAGGCAATTACAAAATATAAAATAGCTCATTCCGACTGCATGGTAAAAATTTTTGAACAAAATTAAGGAGATTCATCAAATGAGAAAAAATGCAAATCAAATATTTCTAATAAGGGTCTAACATAAGTAATCAAAGCATAAGCCCAAAATGTATCCCCACTACCTAAAAAGTCAAAGTATATGAGTAGTCTCGAGGAAATAGCAAACTGTGAAGGAGCACAAGAAAGAACGTGCCAAATCTCTAAGATGAATGGGCAGAATAACCCAACAGTCAGCATCTGAGGGGCTGGGCGCACTAATTCACTGTGGGTGATGTGAAGCGACCCCACCATTCCGGAAAGCGCTCTGGAACCAGTCACCCGAAGAATATGACTAAAATGCCCATGCTCTGACCTCCAGGTTCCACTGCTGGGAATATACCGCGTCCAGGTCAGAGTGTGGGCAGCTCTTTGCACTTGGCGCGGCTTGGAAGAGCTGGAGACAAAGACAGACCATGGGGGGAATGGCCATCGCCAAAGGCTCCCGTGAGCTGAGGCAAAGCGCCCGAAAGGGGTCTCTAGGGAGACCAAACCTCGAGCCGAGCCCTGAAAGCTCCTCCCGATCCGTCCGGGGACGGCTCTCAAGAAGGGGAGGAAGACTCGTACTGGGACATGCGCAGGGTGTGAAAGCAAAAGAGACAACGTTTATTTGTTTATTTTTAAAAGGCGACAAAGCACAATGCACGTTTAACACGTTAAAGCCGCGCCAAGCCTTCGGGATGATGAGCGGCTTCTCGGGTCTTTCGCTCGGCCTTCGGAACCGCCGGCTTCACCCTGAGCCCAGGGAGGCTGCGGCCCCGGGAAAGTCTGGGGGGGTAGCTGCATGAGAATGGACCGGGGAACCCCGGAGGGATGAGCGAATGAATGAGCGAGTGCGGGGGAGGGTCCCCTGCATCCTCGGGGCGCAGCCCACCCCCCGGGGAGCCCCTCACCTGGCAGGCCGGGGCTGGCCGGGCTCCCTCGGGGAGGCTCCTCGGGGCCGCCTCCACCTCGCCCTCGGCCGGAGCCCGCGCCCCGAGCGGCCCCGGCCCCTCTGCAGCCCCCAGCCCCGAGGGACCCTCCGCCCCGGCCCCGCCTGTCCCCGTGCTTGCCCCCCAGGGCTCCGAGGCTAGCCGGGCATAGGGCAGTGCCGCCATGCCGAGCGGGACGAGGGCGGCGCGGCGGGGGGGCCGGGGCCTCCCAGGGAGAGGACAGAGCTGGGGCCGCCCAAACCTCACGGAGCCCGAGACACCCCACAGCTTCCGGTTTCAATATGGCAATTTCCGGCTGCGCATGCCCAGTGCGGTTCAGTTGTCCGACAATGAGAAGTCGGCCGCGAGCCCCGCGGCCTTCTGGGAAATGTGGTCCCGGAAACAGGAATGCTCTCTACGCATGCCCAAAATGGTGGCCTTCCCTAAGACGGTGGCTACTTGGGGCACGTGGGTAGCAGCCGTCGCGTAAACCGGGAAGCCAGTGAAGGAAGAAAAGCGAGAGGGTGGGGCAAGTGCTCTAAGGAGATGAGAGCTCCGCTTTGGTCAGGCTAATGGGTCAGCCATACCCTGGTCCAAAGTGCCCGTGCACGACCCAGGCCCTTTATCCCCCCGGATGCTGTGCAGAGCTTGACCCAAGGCTTTGGAGGTGACCCTCCCTTCCGGTTTATCCGGGGCTCCCTCCTAGCAGGCTCCAGTGGGGTGGGTCCATCCCCCTGTCCCGCCCCCGGAGGCCCGCTCCGTCCCCGTGGCCGCCTCCGCGGGCTGGCTGGTTCCCCCCAGGACCTGCCCATGCCAGGCTGCACCCCCCGGCCTCCTCCGCCATGTCCCCTAGGCCGTGGTCCCCTCCACCCCCTTGAGCTTGTGTCTGTTTCCCTGAGCGCCTTGAGGGCTAGGGATGCCTTTGTGCTTGCACCTGCCGGCGAGATTTCTTTCCAAGATTATGACGTAATGCGGGGAAATACCACCGGAATCCGTGCGGCCATCCACACCGTGCAAATCTGCCCGACATTTTCAGTCAGTTTGTATGAAATGTTCAGTCCGTTTAACACAAAATTTGTATTAACAATCTAGAGGTCAGCGCTATCTGTACTGAAACAGGAGTGGCCTTACTAATATCAGTTTCTTACTGGAGTATCTGGCATTCTTGTCGTATCAGAACACTAAAAAGCACCACTGGGGCGGCTAGGTGGTGCAGTGCCCTGGAGGCAGGAGGACCTAAATTCAAATACAACCCCAGACACTTAACACTCACTGGCCCTGTGACCTTGGGCAAGTCACTTAACCCCATTGCCCTGCCTTTCCCCCTCCAAAAAGGAAAAAAAATAAAAATAAAAAGCCCCACTGACTAAGCTTTCCCCTGTGTCAAACTGATGATCATGATGGTTTTTACAAGGCCACTCATTCATTCTCATTACCTAGCCTTCTTTCCATGTTCTGTTCATTTATTTATTAAGCCAAAATTGGATGCTAAGTTCCATATGTATCCATATCACTCTCTTCAAACAAATCTTATTTTCCTCTTTTTGGCACTGTTGAAGACAAGAAGAGGTTATCTTCAGAATTTCATTCTTAAATATTGTCCTTTCCTCCTGAGCAGAATTCCCCTAAAAGATTTTACTCTGTGGGATCTACTTATCCTGTGTTTCCTCTGAATCCTTTGAAATCTACTTTCCCATAATCTAAGACACCTGTCAGACTAGGTCCAGTAACAATAAAAACACTGGTTTTTCCCTCTATTGACTCTGTCCTAAATACTTTTCCCCACTCCTCCCCCTGCCTTGGTTCTTAGATTTCCTCATATGAATATACTTTATTTTTATTTTTTAAAAGATTTTTTAAAAAATTAAAAATTAAATTGAATTTAAATATATAATGCATAAAAATATATATAAATATATTTAAATTCTATTTTCAGTTCCAAATTCTCTCACCTCCCACCCAGTGAGAAAGACAAGAAATAGAAAATCCATTACAAATATGAAGTCATGCCAAACAAATTTCCATATTAGAGAAGAAAAAGAATGAGAAATAATATACTTTAATCTAAACCCTGAGTCCGTCAGCTCTTTATTTGGAGGTAAATAGTATTTTTCATCATAAGTCCTCTGAAACTGTGGTGGGTCATTGTGTTGATCAGTTACTAAGTCTTTCATAGTTAGTTAGATTTACAATGCCATAGGAGTCTCACCTGTGGTTTTGAGAAGCGGAAGCATGCCCAGTGGCCACATGCTGGTAAAACCACCTCTCAGACTGGCTAAGCCAGGCTGAAAGTAACTGACTATCTATCTACCCCAAGAATGTGAAGACTTCCCTGGGGAAGGATGATTCAATGGCCATGAAGGTGGCTGTAGCAAGTGCTGTGCTCCCTTAGAGTTTGGTCAGACATCAAAGACACCAAGGTCATCCACTGCATCCCTGGTCATCACCAGGCATCTTGACTTTTGTCCTGACACTGGACTTGGAGAACTCTGGAAAAGAGTGAGGCTGAGGACTTTGCCCAATTCTGCCTCACTTAAATCAATTCACAAGCAAGTTAAGACATAATCCTGGGATATTGTCCTCTTCAAAAAATGAAGGACAAACAACATTGTTGTGACTCTAAATTGTTCTCCTCATTCTGCTAATTTCACTTTGCATCAGGTCATATAAATCTTCTGAAGTTTTTTGGTAAACATTTGTTACAACATAATAGTGTTCTATCACATTCTTATACCATAACTTGTTCAGCTATTCCCCAGTTAATGGACGTCGCCTCTGCTTTCAATTCTTTGCCCTGACAAAAAGAGTTGCTAAAAATAGTTTTGTATATATGGGGCCTTTCCCTCTTTTCTTTGATCTTTTGTGGGTATAGACCTAGTAGTGGTATTGCTGAGTTAAAGGGTATGCACTTTTTACTAGCTTTTAAGCATTTTTCCAAATTGTTCTCCAGAATGGTTGAACTAGTTCACATCCCTACCAACAATGCCTAGTGTGCCTACTTTCCCACATCCCCTCCAGCATTTGTCATTTTCCTTTTCTGTCATGTTAACCAATCTGATAGGTATGAGGTAGTACCTCAGTAAATTTAATTTACATTTCTCTAATTATTAGTAATTCAGAGGGAGCATTTTACAAAATGTGACTATTGGTAACTTTTATTTCTTGCTCTGAAAAACTGCCTGTTCATATATCAATTGGAAGATGTCTCTTATTCTTAATAATTTGGTTTAGTTTCCTATATACTTGAGAAATGAGACTTTTATCACAAAGACTTGCTGCAAAGTTTTTTCCAGTTTCTTGCTTTTCTTCTAATGTTAACTGCTTTGACAGAACCTTTTTAATTTAATATAATAAAAATCATCCATTTTACTTCCCATGACCTTCTCTTTCTCTTGTTCTGTCGTGAACTCTTTTTGCCCATCCGTAGGTCTGACAGATAATTTCTTCCATGCTTTATTACTTTGCTCATGAAATCATCCTTTTTGTTTAAATCATGTACCCATTTTGAGCTTATCTTTGTATATGGTATGAGAAGTTGGTCTATGCCTAGCTTCTGCTAGATTTCTTTTCTACTTTCCTAATAGTTATTGGCAAATGGTGAATACTTGCCCCAATAGCTGAGATCTTCAGGTTTATCAAACAGTAACTTCCTATGCACATTTGCTACTGTAAATTATGTACCTCATCTTTTGCTTTGATCAACTTTTCTATTTTTCTTATCTGTTAACAAATTGTTTTTATGATTAAAACTTTGTAGTATAGTTTGAGATCTGGTCTTGCTTAGGCCCCCTTTCTTTGCTTTATTTTTCATTAATTCCCTTGATTTTTGTGACTTTTCATTCTTCCAAATGATTTTTTTCTAGCTCTATAAAATAATTCCTTGGTACTTTTAATGATTTGGCACTGACTAAATGTATTTATTTAGGTAGCATTATCATATGTTTTATGTTGTCTTGACCTACCCATGAGCAATGAATATTTCTACAGGTTTTTAAGATTTGTCTTTGTGGGAAGCTGATTTTATGATTATGTTCAAGTAATTCCTGTGTGTTTCTTGGCAGATAGCCTCCCTAATATACGGTCTGTTGTTATTTTAAATGAAATTTATCTTTCTCTTCTTGCTGAAATTTTATTGGTAATATGCAGAAATGCTGATGATTTACATGGGCTTATTTTATATCCTGCAACTTTGCTGAAGTTGTTAATTATTTCAGCTAGTTTTTTAGTTAATTCTCTAGGGTTCTCTAATTAGACCATCATATTATCTGTTTTCTCATTGTCTTAGCTTATTCCAACAGTTTCTTTTTCTTGTCTTAATTTCTATAGCTTATTGCTATTTCTAGTATAATTTTCAATAATAGTGGTGATAATAGACATCCTTACTTATTGGAAAGGCTTCTAGCTTATCTCCACTGCAGATAATGTTTGTTCTTTGTTTTAGATACTACTTATCATTTTTAAAAAGTTCCATTTATTCCCATACTTTCTCATGTTTTTAATGAGGGTTGGTGTTATATTTTGTGAACACTTTCTCTTCATCTATTGGAATAGTTATGTGCTTTTTGTTGTTTTTATTATTGATATGATTAATTATGCTTATAATTTTTCTAATATTGAATGAGCCTTATATACCTGATATAATCCCGCCTTGTCAAAGTGTGTCATCTTTGTGATATATTGTTGAATTCTCCCAGCTAATATTTTTAATTTTTGAATTAATATTCATTAGGGAAATTGGTCTAGAGTTTCCTTTCTCAGTTTTTGCTTGCCATGGTTTAGGGCCAAAACCAATTTGTGCCATAGAACAGATTTGGTAGGATTTCTTCTTTATCATTTTTTCAAACAGTATCTATGGAAAGTAAATGTTCTTTAAATATATTGTAGAATTCACTTGTAAATCCATCTCATCCTATTTTTTATTGTTGTTGTTCCATGTGGAACTTATTTATGGCTTGTTCAATTTATTTAATTGTTTTATGTCTTCTGTTAATCTGGGCGATTTGTGTTCTGTAAATAGTCATCTATTTCTTTAGGCTGTCAATTTTATTGGCATACATTTGAGCAAAATAGCTCTTAATAATTGCTTTTATTGCATCTTAACTGGTTGTGAATTGACCCTTTTCATTTTTAATACTGGTAATTTGGTTTTCTTCTTCTTTAAATCATTCAGTTTATCTCAGTTTCCTCATCTATAAAATGGAGATTCTAATAGCACCTTCCCCTGGGGGTTGCTTGAGGACCAAATGAAATAATAATTGCAAAATATAAATTTGTTCTTTGACCAATTTATTCTTTAGGATTAGGTTACGTGGCTTCAAATTAAATTTTACCTATGCTTCCAAAGTCCTTTATTGAATGTAACTTTTATTGCATTATAGTCAGAAAAAAATGCATTTAATAAGCACTCCATTTCTACATTTGTTTGTGAGGTTTGTATACCCTAATTCATGATCAGTTTTTGTGAAGATGCCATGCATAACATAAAAATAGGTACACTCCTTTCTATCCCATTCATTTATTCTTCATAAGTTTATCATATCTAACTTTTCTATAATTCTATTAATCTCTTTAAGTTCCTTTTTATTTTATGGTTAGATTTATCTAAATCTCAGGGATAAATTGAGCCTCCCCACTATCCCCCCACCCAATGGTTTTATTTCTTCCTGTAACTCGTTTAACTTTTCCTTCAAGAATTTGGATGGTAGGAGCGGCCAGGTGGCTCAGTGAATAAGAGCACCGGCCCCAGTGTCAGGATAACCTGGGGATCGAATCTGGGCTCAGATACTTAGCACCACACCCAGAAATAACTGGCCGTGTAACCTTGAGCAAGTTACTTAACCCCAATTGCTTAAAAATAATAATAAATAATTTAGATGGTATACCAATTGGGTGCATATATGTTCAATATTGATATTAATTGTCTGTGGTATGTTTTCTCAAAATATAGTTTCACTGATTATCTCTTTTAATGGTCTATTTTTTTTTGCTTTTTATTTGTCTGAGATTATGATTGCTACCCTTGCCTTTTTTAATTTCAGCTGATGCATACATAATAGATTCTGCTGTAGACTCTTGTTTTAAGTCTGTTTATCTTTCTATTTCAAGTATGTTTCTTGTAAACAATACATTTTTGGATCCTAATTTCTAATCCATGCTATCATCCTCTTCCATTTTAAGGGTGAGTTCATCCTATTCACATTCAGCTAGATTACTGTGTATTCCTCTCTATTCTCTTCTCTCATTTTTATCTTTCACTTTTTCACCCTGTCCCCTCCTGTAAAGTCTGTTTTTCTTCTGACCATTATCTCTCTTAAACTACCCTCCCTCTTATTCTTTCTCTTAACACCTTTCCCTCCTGTTTCCTGCTTGGGGATGACTGTGTGTGTGTGTGTGTGTGTGTGTGTGTGTGTGTGTGTGTATTTTACTCCTGAACCAGTTCAGAGGGGAACATTGCCAATTCTACCTCCATTCTGCCCTCCATTGTAGATCCTCTTCTTGGTGTGCCCCATTTACATCAGTTTTACCCATTCTTCCTCCCCCAACCCCAGGGCATCTTTCTTTTTTTAATCCTTCCATTCCTATAGATCTTCCCAACATAACAGAATCACACCCAGGACTTCTGTCTTAGTAAACTCTCTCTGAGATATCTGTTGATGATAATGTTCTGAGGAGTTACATGCATCATCTTCCCATATGTGAATGTGTGCCATTTAACCTTGCTTAGTCCTGTATGACTTCTCAGTCGTTTTTATCCTTTTTATGCTTTTCTTGAGTCTTGTGTTTGAATGTCATATTTTCTATTGAGCTCTAGTCTTTTTGTTAGGAATGCTTAAGAGTTCTCTATTTTTTTTTTCTTCTGTTTGGAGGGCAGTTGGAGTTAAGTTGCCCAAGGTCACGTGGCTAGTTTTTGTGTTAAGTGTCTGAGGCTAGATTTGAAGTCAGGTCCTCCTGACTCCAGGGCCAATGCTTTATTCACTGCACCACTTAGCCGCCCCCCCTCTATTTTCTTTAATATCCATTTCCCCCTCCCCCTTGTAGGATTATACTCAGTTTTGTGTGGTAGGTTATTCTTATTTATAATCCTAGTTCCTTTGCTTTCCAGAATATCATATCTTCTTTTTTTTTTTAAAGTTAACACATTTATTAGGCTGTAAAATACCAAGATGTTTATCCTTCAAGTCCCTATCTCTTGATAAAAGGGTATTAGCTGATTTTTAAAATTAAAAGTCCAAAAGGCTTAGATACTTACTGGACAACTCATCCCCAGTTGCCTCAAAAAAAAAGTCATAAAGAAATTAAATTTCTCTTTTATTCACAGATTCTTCAGGGTTCCTGTAGCACCAGCCCACCTTCTTTCATAGCATCCTGTGGTCACTGTAATGATTCTAAGGATGATTCCCAAGACATGGGATAAAAGTTGATTCCTGCCTCCAGGCAGTGTTGGGCCAGAACTCTTCCCATATTCTTGGCACTTCAAGTTCTCTGGAGGTGCTTCTTAATAGCCCATCCATGGGTGGATGCTGAAACCACAACAGCCCTGTAATGATGCTCAGCAAGTGTTTCTATATGGTGCTGGGTCTGCTCAGCTTGCAACCTGTGCCAGTAAAACCACTGGCCACATGCCCAGCCAACTCCTTCCTGGCCAGGCCCAAGCACTCCAGATTGCAGGGTTCTGGTTGGTGAATTCCAATGCCATTGCCTCATTTTCCTTTGTGTCCCCTTGAGGAATTGGTACTGGTTAGAGCGGGGGGTGAAGGGCATCCACCAAAATTCAATCTTCTTCCATAGAGCCAACCAGAGACTTCAATGCCATCCTGCTAATGACCTCCCAGGAAGTGACCTCATGGATCTACTCTGTGTAGGTCGAGGAAGCAACTGCAACTGCCCAGGCCCATCCATATTGGTTCTGGGCAAAGACTAGAATGTCATATTCTAAGCCCTCTGTTCCTATATATGGCAGATACTAAATCTTGTGTGATCTTGACTATGGCCCTGTGGTTCTTGAATTATTTCTTTCTGGCTGCTGCAGTATTTTTTCTTTGACCTAGAAGTTCTAGATTTTGGCCATAATATTCCTGGGAGTTCTCACTTGGGTCCTCTGGAATTGTGGTTATTACAATGATCAGTGTTTCTAATTCTTTCAAAGTTGCCTTTACCAAATTATCATTTAAATTCTTCTCCTGTTTCTCTTCATGTCACACTGCATGATTTAAAAAAAAAATTAGTCCTGAGTTTTCTGAAACTATCCCCTTAGTTATTCATTACAGTGCAACAGTATTCCTTAACATCTACATGCTGTAACTAGTTCAGCCATTTCTCAATTGATAAGAACCCTTCAGATTCCCATTCTTTGCCACCTCGAGAAAAAAGCTGTTTTTGTATAGCCTTAGTTTCTTGTACTTAGAAACAATCCCTCCCTTAATCTACATTCCCTCTAATTCCCTTTGTCCCCTTTTACCATTTCCCTCTTGAGTAACAAGTATTTCTGTGTAACATCCCATGTGTATACTCTTCCCCCCACAGAGAAGTTCATTTGAGAGTGAGTTTGAAGTATCAACTGTTCCTCCCAAACCCCTCCTCATTGTTTGCACACTACTGATTATGTGAGATAATTTTCCCTTAACTTCCTTTCCCTTTCCCCCTTTCATCCCAGTGACACTGATCTCCTCGCTGTTCCATGAGCAAGACTTTCTTTATCTCTTGGCTCTGGGCATTTTCTCTGACTGTCACCATGCCTGTTATGCCCTGTTCCCTCATCTGTCTTTGCCTATTGCTTTCCCTGGCTTCCTGTAAGTCCCAACTAAAGTCTCATCTTCTATAGGAACCCCTCCTAATTTTTAGTGCCTTCCCTCTCTTCTTTATCTCCTATTTATCCTGTATATAGTTTGCACAAATTTGTCTGCTTGTTTTATCCCCAGTTAGATTGTGAGCTCCTTGAGGGCAGGGACTATCTTTTGCCATTTTCTGTATTCCCAGAATTTAGCACAGTACCTGGCATAATGAAAGCACTTAATGAATGTTTACTGACCTCCTGACTGAAGTGTGAGCTCAGATAAGGTTGCCTCTCTCTTCATTGCATGCTTCTGGATAAACATTCTCTTGCCCATCTCAACATTGCCCATTGTGAATTTGGTGTGGCCCCACATTCTCATTAGCTCACCCTGGTCTAAGACCTGCTCCCTTTGCCTCCCAAAGCAATCTGGTTCTCTGCCCAACATATCTGTGCTAGCCTTGGTACAGACACAGGATTGGCTTTAGGCCTGTTGCAGCTCAGGACTCCTGAGCTCAAGTGATCCATCGGCCTCAGTCTCCTTTGGTAGCAGGGATTACAAACTTGTGCCATCTGGTTAGGGGTGAGAACTGAGACTGGTGCTTTTTCTACTATACATTTTCTTATAGTTCCTAGAGGCTCAACTTTGAACTTGTAGATTCTCAGAGGTGTTTGTTTTTTAGTGGTTTAAACCTGGTTTAAAACCCCCGTAGACTCCATTAACATGGTAGCCTGATCACCACCAGTTTTTGCCTTCCCTAAGTGCCATCTCACCCCCCCCACACACACACTTTCTGATTGAACTTCCTCCAACCACACTTTTTCTAATTTCCTCCACTACTGTGGTTTAAACCCAGGGATGCCAAAAGCTATTGTGGTGGGGGCTCTGCTCCCCCCCACAACTGGTGTGGCTTCATGATGTGTTGGGGTGGAACTGTCTCAAAGAATTCAGAACCAGATCCCCTCTAATCCAAGTAAAGACATTTGTTGAGATTGAAGCCTCTGTTGAAGAGGGCTAAATTCTAAAAGGAACCAGCAACTTTAGAGAAAGCAAGATGGATTTTTATAGGGTAAAGATGCAATTCCATGACAGAAATTGACATAGAATAGAGGAATATCATGAATATTAAAAAGGCAGGAGGAGTTTGTTAAGGGATTGGGTAACGGAGGAGGGGTCCCATCTATGGGTCTGTCTGGTTAAGGCAGATGGTTAGGTATTGTGGTCCTGTCTTGGGCTAGGTGGATGATGTGATTGTGATTGAATACAAGAATACACCTGTTTTTGTGGGAATGGGTCTGGGGGCCATGACCAGGTAGAGGCAGTAGCTGGGTTCTCATCACATGGACACACCTGCTGCTTGTGTGGGAACTAAGAGTTCAGGGACACACCTGTTGTTCCAGTGAGCAGTGAGGCATATAGGAAGAAGTTAGGACATTGGTGGGGGAGGGGGGCTAGGTGGTGTTCAGTAGGATAAGGCCCATAATGAAGTCAGAATCTTGGGGCTGGGGGCAGCTTTATTAGGATTCCATCATTCTCCCCTCAAAGAGCTGGGACCCAATTGCATTTGGGAAAAGAGACAGAGGTCTCTGCTTCCCTAATTTTTTCTGGCTGAAAAAGAGAGTAGAGCTGTCCCTGTCACAGTGGGTCCGGAGGAGGAGGTTGACTGGAACCGAGCATAGGCCACATCCAGGGGATAATGGATGAGTATGGACTGCTATCCACTGTTTGCTACCAACTATAGGTGAATTAGCCTGTAATCTGAGAGACAAAAATCTGACAGGCAAGTTCAATATGCAGGGTCCACGTTATAAGGCAAAAAACATATGTCTAGTAACAGGCAGTTGGAGACCTTGGCCTTTTGAAGCTAAAGTCTTTCCTAGGTCTCAGTTTGTCTGAGGCAACACCCATCCCGTAATTAAAGGCTAGGTAAAAAGGCAAAAGATGGCCAAGTTTGCTTTCATAAAGAATCAGTCTAGGAGTAGAAGGCCCTCAGAGTTTCTGGCCAGAACAGAAACAATTGCTATTTACATTCAATTTAAGTCATCAAAACCCAAACAATAAACAAGTAAGGTCTGGGCTGGGGCCTATTACTGGCCCATCAGTGAAAGCCAGAGTGATCTGGATGTGAAGGTACAGTCAATCACCTTTGGAAGGACACAGATCAGAGGAAAGGATGATAAAAGGCTTCACCAATGAGGTGATCACTCGCTTGAAGCTTTAAGAAGCCAAAGAAGCCAAGTCCTGTAGAAACTAGAGGCAAAGATGGCTTGTAGTCAGTTAGAGGGTAACCTTTGGAACCTCTCTTTGCTTTACAGGTGAAAACAATGAAATTGAATAAACAGCACCAACAGCCCAGGGAAGACTGAGGACTGAGTGAAGCCTCCTGATTCCTCCGGATATGCTTTCCACCACACTGTGTATCTGATCTCCAGACCGATTTTGGAAAGCAAATCCAAACATTTAAACTGACTTTTTCCTCTTAGTAGTCTGTAAATGTTCTTACTTGTAATGAAGTCGCCTGTGACATATTGAAAATAAATTAAACAAGATTTAGATATTGAATATAAGGATCAGGCAACCTTGGCTCAAGGCACATCTCTGCCACGAAACAGTCATGTTATGGTGGCTGGACCTGGAATCTGGAAAACCTAAGTTCAGATCCTGCCTTAAACAGCAGCTAAGGGTCCCTGGGCAAGTAATTTCACCTGCTTGCCTCTCTTTCCTCAACTGTAGAATAAGGATAATAACAACACATGTCTCTCAGGGTTGTTGTGAGTAACAAAAGAAACAATATTTGTAAAGCACTCAGGACAGCGCTTGGCACATGGTAGTTTATTCCTTTGCTTCCACTCCCTTCACATCATCCTGCCCAAGTGGTTACATCTTTTTCAGTGTCTGCATCTCGGAGGTAGCGAGGTTGACTTAAATGATCTCTAATTTCCCTTCCAGTTCTAATATTAAATTTTTAAAAGGGTATATGTTTTATTTTTATTTTTAAGAATTAAAGGACTTTATTAAAACAAGGTTGATGAACATGTTGATGAACCAATCACTGAAGATCAACCAACGGATTTTTTTTTTTTTAGTGGGGAAGGCAGGGCAATTGGGGTTAAATGACTTGCCCAAGGTCACACAGCTAGTAAGTGTGTCAAGTGTCAAGTGAGGCCACATTTGCACTCAGGTCCTCCTGACTCCAGGGTTGGTGCTCTATTCACTGTGCCACCTAGCCACCCCCAAGGGTCTGTTTTTTTTTTAATTGAAGATGAACAATTAAGAAAGAACTCAATGGGGCAGCTAGGTGGTGCAATGAATAGAGAACATGCCCTGGAGTCAGGAGGTCCTGAGTTCAAATCCAGCCTCAGACACTTGATACACTAGCTGTATGACCTTGGGCAAGTCACTTAACCCTAATTGCCTGGCCTTCTGCTCTCCAGAAAATTAAGAAAAGACCTCATATTTTGAAACCTCAGCTTAACTCAAAAAAACTGAAGCCATCATGAACACAGTTTGTTCAACAGTTTGAATGTCTTGCCCCTGAATGTTCAGGTATATAGCTTTAAACAATTCATCTTTTCCTTAGGTCTACTTACTCACTTGTAGAGATGCTTTTTGGAACATCTTTCCCCGGTATACATGCACTACTAATGTGGAAATGTGAAACCCTGCTTATGAGAAAAGAAAAGAGAAAGCTCCAGGCAGAGCTCAGAATCCAATCTCACCCCCATTTATCTTCAGGAAAAGGAGCAAAGCCTATGAAGGCCCTAGGGTGGTCACAAGACACCCCTGAAGGACTCTCTGTACTGGGATCACAGAAAACAAGGAGTTATTTTGGCTCAGAAAAAAGATTGCTTTACTTGACCTATTCCATGACTGGTCTTGGACTTGTGCTTTTAGGGGAGAATGTCTGAATGAGAGAACAGAGGATGGGGAAGAAGCAGTTTTCAGAGAAGCACCATAATTGTTGAAGTCCACTGTGCAGAGTAAACCCTTTCATGGAGGAAATGAAAGTCTTTTTAATCAAAAAGCATTAGGAATAGCTCCATCTTATAGGGAATCTTCAATCTCACCTTTACCAAAATTAAGCTCAAGATGTTTCCTTATTTTCCTTATCTAAAAGTTCTGAGTTGGGGGGGACAGAGTCAAGATGGCAGAGTAGAAGCAGGACCTCCGCTGGGCTCCGGCTTCCACCCTCCCCAATCCATGTAAAAAGGGGACCCTAAACAAACTTTGGAGCTGCAAAACCCACAAAATGACACAGAGAAGCTAACCTCCCACTGGGGACAGCCTGGCAGGCCGGCAGGAATCGACCAGGTCAGTTTTAGTCCCAGGGTGGACCTGACCAGCCCCCAGCCAAAGGGACTCCAGATCAGCAGCAGCTGTGGCCGTTTCCAGATTTATCAACACATAGATGGGAAGGACAAAGTGAGAGTTCAGCGCAGTCTGGACTTTGGGACCCAGTAAGTCCCAGTAAGTGGGAGTATGTGGCTTTTGCCCCCAGGGCGAGAAGCCGCTGAGACACCAGCACAGCCAGCCAGAGCCAAGTGGCAGCTTCAGCTCCTGGACTGCAGAGTGTAGAGGGACCAAGCACCAGTCTGAGGGGTAATCGCACTTGCTTTAATCTTCTTGGATCTGGATTGAAGTCTAGGGTGAAGGTCCTGGGGTGTGTGTCCACCTTGCCAGAGGATATGGAGGTCTCAGAGAGGGCACCCATCTAATACCTCTGGCAGCTGAGAAAACCCCAGCATTTGGGACAAAAGCTCCCCTGTCTGGTGGCAAAGTCCTACTGTGGCAAAAAGTCCAGGGGTCAAGTGACTGAGGGGCAACATGACCAAGCCAAGGAAACAAAGCAGACAGAAGATTCCAACATTAGACTCCTATTTTGGGGACAAAAAGGAGCAAAGCATGGAACAGGAGGAAGACAGTGAAGTCAGAACTCCTGCACAAAAAGCTTCAAAGGAAAATACGAGCTGGTTACAGGCCATAGAAGACCTTAAGAAACAGATAAGAGAAGTGGAGGAAAAATTGGGAAGAAAAATGAGAACGATGCAAGAAAATTATGAAATGAGAGTCAACAGCCTGACTGAGGAAAATAATACCTTAAAAAACAGACTAACTGAAATGGCAAAAGAGTCTCAAAAAGGCAATGAGAAGAAGAATGCCTTAAAAAGCCAAATTTGCCAGATGGAAAAAGAATCTCAAAAGCTCACTGAGGAGAATCATTGCTTCAGAATTAGATTGGAGCAAGTGGAAGCCAATGACTTTATGAGAAATCAAGATGCTATTAAACAGATCCAAACAAATGAAAGAATAGAAGGCAAGGTGAAATATCTCATGGGAAAAACCACTGACCTGGAAGATAGATCCAGGAGAGATCATTTAAAAATTATTGGACTACCTGAAAGCCATGCTCAAAGTAAGAACCTAGAAATCATCCTCCAGAAAGTTCTCAAAGAAAACCGCCCTGATGTTTTAGAACCAGAGGGCAAAATGGAGGTTGAAGGAATCCACCAATCACCTCCTGAAAAAGATCCCAAAAAGAAAACTCCTAGGAATATTATAGCTAGGTTCTGGAATTCCCAGATTAAGGAGAGAATATTACAAGCAGCCAGGAAGAAACAATTTGAATATTGTGGAAACACAATCAGGATAACCCAGGATCTGGCAGTTTCTACACTGAGGGATCAAAGGCCTTGGAATATGATATTCCAGAGGTCAAAGGAGCTGGGATTAAAACCAAGAGTCACCTACCCAGCAAAACTGAGTATCATGTTTCAGGGCAAAATATGGTCATTCAATGAAATAGAGGACTTTCAAGCATTCTTGCTGAAAAAACCAGAGTTGAATAGAAAATTTGACATTCAGATGCAAGAAGCAAAAGAAGCATGAGAAGGTGAACAGGGAAAAGAAATCATAAGGAACTTATCAAAGTTGAACTATTAACATTCCTACATAGAAAAACAATAATTGTAACTTATGAAACCTTTCTCAGTAGTTGAAGGGAATAGAAATATATATATATATATATATATATATGTATGTATATATATATATGTCTATATATGAGGGTATATGGGCATATGAATACATATGTGAATGTGTGTATATATGTTTACAAATATACCTAGATAGAGGGCACAGGGCCAATTTAACAGGAAGGGATGATACTTAAAAGGTGAAATTAAGAGGTGAGAGAGGAATATAATGAAAGGAGATGGGGAGAGACAGAATGGGGTAAACTATCTCATATAGAAGAGGCAAGGGAAAATGGTTACAATGGAGGGGAAGAATAGGAAGGCAAAAGGGAATGGGTCAGCCTTATTCCCATTGAAATTTGGCTTGAGGAGGGAATGACATACGCACTAAATAGGGTATCTCACTCTGCAGGAGATTAGGGGGGAAGGGGATGAGAGGAGGGATGATGGAAGGGAGGGTAGGCTGGGGGGAGGGAAGTTAGAAGCACCCACTTTTGAACAGGGATGGGATCAAAGCAGAGAATAGAACAAGTGGGAAGTGGGATAGGAGGGAGGGAAATATAGTCGGTCTTTTGCAATGTATCTACTATGTTACTGTTTTGTATTAGCCACACATGTACAACCTATACTGAACTGTTTATCTTCCCAGTAAGGGTGGGTAACAAGGGAGGAAGGGAATGAATCTGGAATTCAATGTTTTAAAATCAAATATTAAAAATATATATATATACATATATATGCTATTATTAATACTATTTTACATGTAATTGGGAAATAAGATATACAGGCACTGAGGCATAGAGATCCACTGGAAAAGTCGAAAGGGGTATGGGAGAAAATATGGGAGAGAGCAGACTGGAGGAGGGAATAGCCTGTGGGTCTGCTATTTTGGGGCAGTGGGTAGGGGAAAAATGGGGAGAAAATTTGTAACTCAGAATCTGGCGGAAATGAATGATGTAAATCAGAAGTTAATAAAGCATTTGAAAAAAAAATGAAAGTTCTGAGTTGTCTTCCAAGACTCCCAGGTAGACAGATTCTGAATCACAAAGAACTGTCTTTATTCTTAGAGTTCTCCAGCATCACATCCTTGTACAAGTCCCTCTGAGCAGAGCCCAGATGTTCCCTTCTCTTCTCGGTGACATCTTCATAGGTCAAAGATTGCTGAAATATCAAATATATTCCTGCTCACTTGGGGACAATTCATGACTTTGACCTTGGTCAGGCAGCTAGGTGGTCCAGTGAGTAGAGAGGTATGACTGGGGTCAGGAAAACCCAAGTCCAAATCCAGTCTCAAGCACTTCCTAATTGCATGACGGTAGGCAAGTTATAACTGTTTTTCTGAATCACTTTCTTCAACTCGAAAATAGAAATAATAACAGCACCTGTTCCACAGGATTGTTGTGAGGATCAAATGAGGTAATATAAATTGTTTAGCACAGTTCCTGATGCATAGAAAATACTTTATAAATGCTTATTCTTTCTCCCCCACTCTCTATAACATGAAGTTTGTGGATTATTTAGGGTTTGGTTCTTACTGCATTCAAGACATTTCAAATTCAAATGTGATCCTGTGCAGGGGATTAGAAGCATGTAACAAATGGTTGGATTGGGCCTAGCAGATGACATCCCATTAGCTGAGTGATTGTTCCATGCCTCTTCTGGAAGGAGACTCTGGCACACAAGCTTTCTGCCATTGTCTGAAGAAGTGACTTTCCTGTATATGGCTGTGGGCAAGTCACTCAACTTTTCTAACTCAGTGTCTGTCTGATATAGAGGAGCTGAACTTTATGACGCCTGACTTCCTTTCCAGCTGTAAAACCATGTTTCTAAGAGTTCAATTCAACCAACATTTAGTGAGGACCTACTAGCTCTGTTTCTTCTATAAAACTAAGTTGTTTCTCAGAAAAAAAGTGAAGCAGTCTCTCTTCTGAGAGAAATCCCATTAAAGGGGTGGGAATCTTCAGCCCCCAGGCCACACAGCCAATTCTATTCTGTTTCTGGGGAGGGGCAGGGAGGGGAGTAAAATATGTACATTGGGGAAAAACAAGAGAGAAAGCATACCAGTCGTTCCTACACTGAATATATGTTTTAAAAAAGAAATCACAAGGGGGAGAAAAGAAAAAATTATTCTTGAACCTTGGGAGGAAATAAAATGACTTGGGGCCCAGGTGTGAACTGTTTTGCTTAACTGCTTTTTTTTATTTTCTAAATGAGTAAGAGCTTTAGTGAGGAAGGTAATCAGTGAGAGGTGACTGTGATGTTAAGAAAAAAAGCATCCCATCACCTAGGGAATAATTGAACATACGGTATATGATTATGATGGAATGCTATTGTACTATGAGAAATGATAAGCAGAGTGCTCTCAGAATACCTGGATAGACTTGTGAAAGGTGTCTCATACACAGTACCAGCAATAGTGTAAGATGATCAGCTGTGAATGACTTAGCTATTCTTAGCAAAGCAAGGATCCATGAAAACTCTGAAGAACTTAGGATGAAAAATGCTGTCCATTCCCAGAGAAAAAACTGATGGTGTCTGAATACAGATTGAAACATACTTTTTTAAAACTTTATTTTTGAGGTGGTTTTTTTTTTTGGGGGGGGGGGGGTCTGTTTTCTTTCACTACATGATTATTATGGAAATGTTTTGCCTGACTGTATATGGACTGATGAGGGATAGCTCTCAATAGGTTCAGCAGGAACTCTGATCTTATCTAAGACCAGAAAATCTGCAATAGCCTCTGGAAAGAATTCAAGGTCTCAGGCTTAATTGGAGTGAGAGTTGTAGAAGTTTATTTTTACTCTTCTACAGAAGGGGGGCAAGAGTCCTTAGGGGACCTGCAGGTGAGAGGGGTACAGGCTTTTACTTTTAAAGGGTAGGGTCACAAGTTGTTGCCTAGGCAGATTTCGGATAGGGGGAAGGGGCAGAGTTTGAGGCTGGGAAAGGGAAACGTGATTTTACAGACTGGTTTTACAAATTGATGTTACAAAGTTTTACAGACTGATGTTACTACAAATTGATTTAGACCCCAGGTACACCATCATTCCCCCACTTAAACAGATGGGGCCCAAATTCATTTTGGGCAGGGGCGACGGTCTCATCTTGAACTGCTTCCAGTTGGGAAGGGATGTAGAGCTGTCCCTGCCTCTCAGGGTCCCATGGTTCAAGGGGTTGGGTTGGTGGCCAATGTCTGGAATTTGGCTGATGCCAGATCCAAGGAGGGAAGGGTAGCAACTTCGGGTAATGGTTGATATCCAGCCTGTGCAATCAACTGCAAATGGAAAGCACTGAGCCTAGAAGAGACAAACTTAACAAGGAGGTTAAGCAGACTATGATTAGGAGTGGGACCAGGAAAGGGGCCAGTAGAGGAAAAAGCCAGGACCACCATGAGGAAGAGGAGGAACCTGGTGCACTAAGGACTTCATGAATTTCTTCCATCCAATTGGCTTTTTCTAGGATATTTTTGGTGCGGAGTTCTACCTGTCGAGAATTATTGATATGCATGCAGCAGGAGGTGTTAGCTAGGGCACAAACACCCCAACTAGAGGCCAGCAGATAATCTAAGGCTATGCAATTGTCCAGGACCACATTGGCCAGGGAATCCAGAGACTGCTGGATTTCCTGAAGGCTAAATGTAGTCTCGGTTGCCAAGGCATGAGATATTTTGATCCCTTTTGAAGATACCAAAGAACATTGACCCCAAAACCCTGTTTAACTCATTTTAAAGGAGAAGTGCTGGGCTTAGTAATGTTATAAATAGTCAGAGGGGGTGCCAGAAATCCCAGGGAGCACATCCCATAGTTCTTGTAAGACACCTAGTAGCCAAGACAGCAGGTCTTGGGTCCTACCAGGTGGTAGCATTGAGCTTTACCTCGTCCCCAGAATTCACACCCTCTGACCCACCCATCCCACAAAGAAAGGAATATCCTTGGGGAGCACAAATGGGGCCCGTTCGTATTAGGCCTTGAACATGGAGGCTCCATGGGTCAGTTAGATCGCATGACAATGTTCCCGGCTGAAAAGTCACCTGCCAGTGAAGGGTGCTGAGCCTAAAAGACACAAATCTAGCAAAAGGATTAAACAAACAAGGGCCAAAAAGAAGTAAGAGAAAATTGACCAGAAGTGGGGTGAGTATGGGCTAGTATAACCCCTTACTCAGACTATTTCACTGTCCTTTATATTTTCCCATAGACAAGATACCTCATAAGTGTTTCTTCTTTTACTAACATAATTGTACCGCCTTTAACAAAAGAGGTTCCTGACTTGAACCTCACAGCTAGATAGTAGACATACATCCTTGTTTCACAAAGCTTGTTTATCTTCTGATTATATTCACTCTGGAAGAAAGAGATACTTCAGAAATTGAATCTTTTACCTGTACTTTCAGTTACAAATATTAATTTTTGCTTGGATAATGGAACTACAAATTCAGATCAAAACAGCAAGATCTCTTCTGCTTTACAACTCATTACATTAATTTAGCAATAAATTTATCTTGCAAATGAAAGTTTTAGTAGGCCTTTTTAAAATCATACTAGAGATTTAAAATTTCTTCTAAAAGTATTTTCTTTTAAAACAGTTCGAGATTCATAAATGATCACTAAGCTTTTATGAGGAAAGTTGAAAACTTTTATGAAGAAAGTTGAAAACTTCTAAAATGATCTTAAGCAGTTTGCATAACTTTCTGCACATGTTCTAATCCTAGATGAAAATAATATTAGATTTTCCAGTAAGCTAACACGAAAGAGCTCACATCTTTTACTGACTCCTTGCTCTGATCATAGAAACCTGCTGTAGAAGGAAAAAAACAGGGACCTGTGACATTCCAAATATGACAGGATAAAACATCCTTGATTCTGTTTAAATTCAGGTTAGTTACAGATATCCAAGAATAGGTGGGGAACATTCCTTTTCAAAGGAACCCCATGGGTAAACTGAGCCAGGAGGTATCCCTTCCCAGACAGAGGCTAAGATTATCCCTCTGGCCTTTACCAAATGCAGACTTCCACCTGTCCACAGTACAAGATCACATTTCCTCTGAGTAGCTTGTGGCATTTTCTCTCTGATACTTATTTAATGCAGATAATTATACCCAAAATCAAACTCAAAATAAAATTTAATTATGGTCCCAAATGCCTTTTAGCTTAAACAACAAGCCTCACCAATCACAGCTAACAGCCAGTTATAATTATTTCTATTTTCATGGAGCTGCAATAAGCAATAAAGATTTATCAGGTCTCACAAATGCAAGGAATTCCATTTACCATCTTTCCTTCTGAAATCTAAACGCCAATTGATAAAAATCCTTTTTAATCCTTGCAACTTTTTAGCAAGTTAGGTTCATTTAAAAACTACATGACTGAAAAAGTTCCTTTCCCAATGACCTTGCTTAACAGAGATAGTTTCCAGGGGATTTGGCAGTTTTAGTGGGGAAAGGGCTAATAATGATGCCCCTGCTTAGCCAGTTCTCATACATGCAGGAGGACTGTTCCAAACGGGCAGAACTAGTCAATATAAAGTTGTCACAGTTTTAGGTTTTAGCATTAAAACAGTAGCCCAATAACTTAGTTAGCAGTCTTACAATTTTAAACAATCTTAATTGAAACTTCCTTTTTTAACAAATACAGACTTGGAAGCTTATGATTTCCCAAATTACAATACTCCAAAATTTTAAGAGAAACTGCTTCTCATACAGCATAGATAGTATAGCTATTTACCAGTAACAATATCATAAGCAATTATCATGTTCTTAAATTTGAACTTTGAAACAAAAACAAAAGAATTACCAATCTGATGACCTTAAAACTCCATGTGAAGTTACACTGAACTAAAATCTTTTTTTTCATGCCATACAACCAATCAACTTATCACTAGAAATCAATTACATTCTGGAATCTCACATATATAGTCAATGTGGTGATCCATAAACCTTCAAATGAACATAATTACATTCTTAGATGAAGCAAGCTTGAAAACTACATCCCTATATTTTTCTTTCCCTTTTTTTCAGGAATTCTTATTTGCTCAATAAGAATTCTACAAAAATGCCTTTCCAATTCACTGTGCAGGGAATCATTCATTTCATCATTAGTAATGTGGAAACCATAACTTTAAATCACTGCATATTTCCAGAATAGCCAAAAAGTTAAATGAACAATCAGCTATCACAGTAAATATCAGTAGTATTATTACTACCTGTTTGTATCCCAAATGTAACAGCTTTAAATCGTCAGATATTATAACATAAAAATCCAATTCACATGAAATAAACATTATAACATAGGGTTAACAGAATTGATAAAGTAACATAGCTAGTTTTAGACTTTTTTCTCCATCTTTTAGTTTCAACAAAATTCAGATTGAAAACTGCTTTTTGTCACTCGATTTTTACAGTATAAGAGGATTTTACAATTTAGAGATACCATAATAACACAATGACATTATGACATTAATTGCATTTTCAATTCATCACATGCAAAAAAATATTGGTAGAAAATTAGGCTTACCAAGTGCAGAGGCTTTTCTCCTCTCCCCACAGTTGCAGAGCTTAGTTGTAGACTCAGGGGTTTGAAAGGAGAGAGCGTCATCTGCATGCCTAGTGTTGACTTCAGGGTACCTAAGGGCCCGGGGCTGTTGCCATTGGGGTCCTCGATATGGCTGCTATGCCTCCCCCCCCTCTTTTTTCAGTGGGGGACAGTAACTCAAATTCCCTACTATTCTTCAGCACTCCCATTCCTTATCTGATGAGAGAGGCTTTAACAAAATCTGCTCAAATGTTTTTAGCTGTTCTAGCTTTCACTTCAATAAATTTTATGTGTTCACTCCTTAGAAACTTCTTTGAAAGTGATAGCTTTGACTTCTCTAGCAAGGGGAGGGAGAGTGGTGCCTGCTCCCTTACCCCAGTTCTAGAGAACCCCAAAATCTCACCTTTCATATCAAATCTTAGAAAATATTCCAATTTGCCTAAATGCCAAAAACTAAAATGAATTCTGACTTTTCTTTAGCATCAAATTAGGAGTGACACTTTTCAAAAATGACCAGAATGCATTCAGCCTTTCAGTTGCATTCTGTTACACAAAACTTTCCTCTTTTAGGTGAGGCAGGAAATGGTTAAATGTTGGTCTGCCTGCCTCTTTGATCTGAGGGAGAAGATTCCCACCCTTTCTTATCGCCTTCTCCTCACTCCACTTGGCCAGAGTAGAATGAAGAGGAGGAGATTTTCAAACTTTTAAAGATAACAAGACAATATTTTGCTCTCTTTCTCTCCCTCTCCAGCCTGCACTCAGCAGCAGGGGAAAGGAAGAGAAGGGAAAGAGATATCAGCATTTCAAAGGAATGTCCTGCAGTCCAGCTGCAGTTTAAAGCTTAGAGATGTCAGATGACTCACACACACTCATTCACACAGAAACAGAAACAGAAAAGATAGAGAAGCTGACAGGAAGATTCAAAAGCTCACAGAGGATTTCTGAAACCCTCAGCACAAATCACATTTTCTTGGCCCTCAGATGGGGCCAGATTGCTTTGAGATAGCCTAGGCACAGATCCCCAAGTGTAGGGGGAAGCTGGCCCATCCTTTCTACTTGAGGTCTTAAAGACCGAGTGTTTTTCAGTTGTATTCCAGAGGTGAGTCATGGGGTATGGGGTGAGACTGACCCATTAGCTTTTTGGAGGGGGAAGGCAGGACAATTGGGGTTAAGTGACTTGCCCAAGGTCACACAGCTAGTACGCCACCTAGCAGCCCCTGAACCAAAGTCTCTGTAGTCCCTGCTTTTCTGTGACTCCCCATGAGAAAAAGCCTTGCCTAAAAAAAATATACGTGTATAATTTTTTAGACACGTAGACACTCGTCCCTAGATAAGGCATCCCCCCTCCATGTGGGATGTGTCCCGGGTGTATTAAAAAATAGACCTGATTCCGGTCTGCCCAGACCAAAACCGTCCAATCAAGCCTTCCTAGGTGCTTGAATGGAGAACCTGAAGTACAGGACAAGAGGGAAGAGGTAAAGGGAGTTTACCAGAACTCCAAGAAAACTTGAGACCACAGACTTCCTTCTAACTGGCTCCACAAAATGATGAGAGATAGCTCCCAATAGGTTCAGCAGGAACTCTGATCTTATCTAAGACCAGAAAATATGCAATAGCATCTGGAAAGAATTCAAGGTCTCAGGATTAATTGGAGTGAGAGTTGTAGAAGTTTATTGTTATGCTACTATAAGAAGTGGGCAAGAGTCCTTTAGGGGACCTGCAAGTAAGAGGGGTACAGGCTTTTACTTTTAAAGGGTAGGGCTGCCATTGTCAGGGCTGACCAGATGGATATAAGGGACCTCAGTGCATAGATAAAAGTTAGGGCTGACTGAGAGGAACTTGTGACTTCAATGCATAGATAGTTTAACTTGGAGATGAGATTTGGGCCAGACCGGAGGAGACATGGGGAGATTAGGCTAGCACAAAGGAGTCACAAGTTGTTGCCTAGGCAGAGTGCAGATAGGGGGAAGGGAAACGTGATTTTACAGAGTGGTTTTACAAATTGATTTAGACCCCACATACCCCATCATGGATAACCTAAATTGAACTGCTTGCTTTCTCAATGAGGGGTGGTGGGGAAGGAGGAAGGGAGAGAATCTGGAACTCAAAGTTTTAAAAATGAATGTTAAAAATTGTTTTTATACATAACTAGGGAAAACAAAAATAAAATACTAAAAAAAAAAGAGCATCAATAAAACTTTAAAGAAAAACATATGAGGTTAATGAGAAAAATATATCAAGTTATTTACCCAGGTACACCCACTTTTGTCCGCCATAGAATAATACTGTCAATGAGTCACAGGTAAAGTGACAAATCAGGGATGAAGTGGAAGATCAGAGGAAGAGGAGACAAGGCAATTAAGAAGGCATCTAGGAAATCTAGGAAGCTTTGCTGACAATTCCAAAGTCTTCAGCAGCTAGGAGAGGTTCCTACCAAAGACTACTCTGGCAGAGGTCAGAAAGAGGCATTTTAGGCCTTGCAAACATAGCAGATTGAGTCTACTTTTGCTCAGCCTCACTCTGAATAGGCAGTCCTTCGAAAATTATAAAGGGCTTTCTGAGGCATGATCAGTAGGAGGGACTGCCTATTCAGGGTGAGGCTGAGCAGAAGTAGGTTCAACATGGTACCTTCTCTAGGTTACAAAGTTTACAAAGCAATATACCTTGCTGGCAAGTCAAAGACCTCAAGCCCTATTCTACAAGTAAAAGAACTGTGCTTCAGAAGGGAAGGTGACCTGCCGAGAGATCCTGGTTCAAATTTGTCCATTTCCCCGTGAAGCCCTTCAGCTACTCTCTTTGGTAACCATATCTGCTTGGGATGACCTCCCTAGAAGGGGAGTGCTTATTTGTCACCTTTCATCTGACCACAACTTGCAGGGACTCAGACAACTTCCCCTTGCCTTGCTGCCCTCCTGGGGGAGGGGCCTCTAACCTTTCCTCTCTGCCCACCCCCACCTCATAAGCATTACCATGTCCAGATCATGGATCCACAAACCCTGCTCACCAGCATGCCACTCTCAATATCCCTTATACCAAAATTCAACTGGAAGAAGTTTCCTGGCTTTCATTATCAGTCAATGGCATGTGTCATCCCCAATAAACCATAATTCTATTCCAATGTCTGTTAAGTGCCTACTATGTGCAAAGTACCGTATTTGCCATGGCAGAAATAAGGATAAAGCTGAAATTCCCTCTTGCAAATATGGAAGGAATTGACCCAACTGAGGGCCACAATATGTACCAAAATAAGTACAAAACAAGGAAAACTGAGGGAGAAGAGATGACCAAGTATTCCTTCCTGCCCACTCCCAAATTTTTGCCATTACCCACTATGTACCCAACCAACTTTCCCTTCCAAAATGACTTCAGTATCCAGTTCACAATTTTCTTACTTTTCGTCACAGCTCATTTCAACATCTATATGAAAATCCTTAACATTCCTGACTTTTCTTCCACGATCTCTCATTCAGCGACCGACCGCGAGGAAGTTCTCTTTACCTCTAAGTTTTCGACTGGTAACCCACAACTTCCCTTCTTCTTTCTCCCACTCAACAACAACCACTAAATATGTTCCTTTATGTATCCCTTCTGATTCCTCCAGAGTCAGGCTTTGTGGGAAACATGACTTGGGGCCAGGGACATTTTCTTCAAATGCCCAGGATGACACTTGCTCTTGGGTTGGGGATATTGCTGGGTCCCCTGAACCAAGGAGGAAGAAGAGGGTGGGCAAGTACCCACAGGGAGAACAGTGTGGGAGATGAGGCTTGGGAAAACTGTTCTGGCCCATGGAGAGGAGAAGAGGCCCCAGGAACTTCAGGTACAATCCTGTGCCCCTGCAGGCCTCTTCTCCTGCCCTCTGAAAACCCTTACTCCATTTATTCACATCTTTTTGGATGAGGTTCAGATATAAACAATCCTGGGATGAGTCAACATTATGTTGTTATCATACAATAAATAATGTACTATTGAGAAAAAGCTGTAGGAAATGTTTTGTTCCTAACTGGTCAGATCTGTTTCCAACTTTGTAATGTTGTAATAGAGTATGGACATATAGGGCAGTTAGGTGATTCCGTGGTTAGGGCTCCAGTGCTGGGCCTAGAGTCAGGAAGAACCAAGTTCTAACTAGGTGTATGACCTTGGGTAAGTCACTTAACCCTGTTTACCTTAGTTTCCTCATTTGTAAAAGGAACCAGAGAAGGAAGTAACAAACTCTTCCAGTATCTTTGCCAAGAAAACCCCAAATGGGGTCATGGAGAGTCCCACAGGACTAACTAACAAGGGGACATACAGGGAGCATATTCCTCTATAGCGTACCTAGTGCCCATCTTCCCACCCACCCCTCACTTAGAAAGCAATATATTGGCATCCAATCAAATACAAGGATATCTTCACACACACACACCCTCCCCCAGTTCCCTTCAGAATAAGAATAGATATCTGGTGACAAATTCCTACAGACCTTTGTACTCAAATGATGGACTCTGTCGGATGACAAAAAGTCTTTTAATTAATTAATGGGCTGGAACTCCCAGGATGTACTACCAAGATAACACAGCCCCTCAGAGTTCCATTTCCTTCTAGGAATCTGAGTCTGGATGAATAGTCCAGGATGTATGTGGTGGAATAATCTTTAAAGTTGACCCTAAGGAGTCCTTATGAGCCTGGTTTAATAACTAAGCAGGAGTCTGGAGATAAAAGCAAAAAAGTCCTTGTTAGGCCAGCACGGTAGAAACTTTGGTATAAGCATCCACCAGGAGTATAGGTTAGAAACATTTTTTTTTTTGGCATCTCTTTTAGGCAGCATTCTGCAGCAGTTAGTAAGAATAGTTAAGTCGATCAAAATAAAGGACTTTCAAGAAAGGGGGAGGAAACCTTTTCTGATGGAAACAGAGCAATTCCACCTGGCCTTGAATGTGAGCATTTTTCTTCTTAAGGAATGTAGATAACAAGGGTTATCACCACCCAAGACGTTTATAATCCTGTAGGTATTATTATTCCAACAAGGTTTGAAAATTAACTCCCGGACTGCTTGAACCAGAATAGATTCGGTTCCAGTCATTCTATGAGTCTTTTTGGCTCAGCACACTCTTTTCTGGGTGGGAATAAACTGCTTGTTCCACACCTGATTTACATTTTGTACATTGGCTGCTTCTCTGATGCCCCTCCAGTGGGGTACCCTAGATCGCAAGTCCATAACCATTTCCATAATCACCAACGACAGAATTAGAATGGGAAATGAATTGTAATGGGAAGAGGCAGGCAGCTATTGGAATAATCTAGGCATAAGGTCGTGAAAGCCTGCAGGGGAAGGGAGAAGAGGGCATATTCTCCAGATGTGGCAAAGGTGAAATCAATGGGACTTGGCAACAGCTTGGACATGGATGAGAAGGGGAGCAGTGGTGAGAGAGTGAGGAATTCAGGCTAAGGGAATGGGAAGGTGTCGCTCTCTGCTGTAATAGGGAAGGCAGGAATCGGGGAGGTTTGGGGAGAAACATAATGAGTTCTGTTTTGGATGTCTCCCAGTTGGAGATTCCTGAAATGTGAGATTGGGGCAGGAAGGGTGCACTTGAGAATCATTAGCATAGAGATAAAATAATCTCTAAATTAATTACATCTGCTCTGGAGGTGATGGGATCAACGAGTAAAGCAGTAGAAGAGAAGAGAAGGGGACCCAGGACAGAATCCTGAGAGATGCCCATGGTTAGAAGTCATGATCTGAATTGAGGAATGGTCAAAGAGGTTGGAGAAAAAGCAGGAGAGAGTGAACCCAAAAATCTAAAGAAAAGAAGATAATAAAGGAGGAGAGATTGATAGATTGATCAACAGTGTCCAAGGCTGCACAGCCCTTAGTGAACGAGGTGACATTGACAAATTTGATGGATAAGCCATTTAAGAACTTATCAGAGGCATTGATAATGACGTTAAACAGCACAGGACCAAACATACATTTCTGGAGTACATCACTACTGACTGCCTGCTGTGTTGACGTTGAATCAGTCACACATCTTTCAGTTCTACCTTCCAACCATTTCTGAGTCCTTACTGTATTATTCCTGCTGACTCAAAGGCACCTTGACCAGAGCATAAAGTTTGAAGGCTGTTTAGGGTCTTAGTGCATTCAGAACCTGAATTTTGATTATCTGTTTTCTTAGACAAATATTAGTCAATAGAATTCAAAGTCTGCTTCCTTTTTCCTCTGTTCCTTAAGATAGTGTCTTCTTTTTCTTGACTCTGTTGCTGTCATGGTCGGTGTTGGTCTGGTTCTGTTTACTTTGTATGAATGAGCAACAAAAGAATGAATGGGAGATCATTTATTAAAAGAACTGGGAATATATTTAGAAAAGTAAGGCTGTCCTCAAGGAGCTTATAGTCTAAGACAACAAATAGAAGACCTTTCAGTTGTAAATCAGATGGAAAAATCTCCATGGACCTCAGGGAGCAGAAGCAAAACCATTCTGAGGAAGACAAAAGACCACAGCTGAACATGTCCTGGGAATGAAGAGTGTTGAGAGGCTTCACTCGGGGATTGGAGCTGGAGTTTTGCTTTTAAGCAGACTGGCTGAGGCCAGAGTATTTGGGGCTGAACAGTTGGGGACCCTCTCTCCAGAAAGGAAGGAGGGAGAGGATGCGGACTTAAGAGAGGCCCTTGGAAAAGGATGCCTTTGGGAAAGGTCAGAAGGGAGATCAACCATGCTAGTCACTCATGGTCTCTGCTTCTCCAGGGAGGCTGTGATCTTGATAAAGCCCAGCCACATATACATAGCTCCACTGTTTAGATTGAGCTGGACCCACTAGGTGCTGTGGATAAGCCAAGTTGGCAGCATCTCCACAGGTACAGCAAAGTCACTTCTGGGCATTCCTGAGATACCTGCCTTGAGCACTGAAAAACAAAATCGTACCACCTTCAGGATAGCAGTCTTGTCCTTCACACTAATGGTAGCATTCCCAGGGATGGGGAAGTGGTCTGGGGGGAGAACCAAGCTCTTGATTATGAAGGGGTCTTTCCTGTCATCACAGGATTGCCATGTGAAGATAGGAATAGCCATTGGCTACATTGGGGGGGGGGGGGGGGAGGCAGTTAGATGGCTCAGTGGGTAGAGTGCTGGGCCTGGAGTCAGGAAGACCTGAGTTCAAATAACCTGAGATATTTACTGTGTGACCTTGGGCAAGTCACTTAACCCAGTTTGTCTTAGGAGGCAGCTAGGTGCATAGAGTGTTGGGCCTGGAGTCAAGGAAGACCTGAGTTTAAATTTGACCCTCCGCTTAACCTCTGTTTGCCTTAATCCACTGAAGAGGGAAATGACAAACCACTCCAGTATACCAAGAAAACTCCAGATGGGGTCATGAAGTGTTGCACATGACTGAACAACAGACAACAACAACAATTATTATTGTTTTTAATTTGGAAACTATTGAAATTATTCCAATGAGCAGCATTTATCAGAGTTAGCTCTTTAATAGCATTCAGGTAGATGAGGCAGTAGGCTTCTAAAGCACTAGACAAGTATAATCTCATTTGATCTTCATGACAACCCTAGGGTGTAGGTGCTATTAAGATATTATCCCCATTTTATATAGGACGTTAAGTGACTTGCCCAAGGTCACACAGCTAGTATGTGGTCAAAGTCAAATTTAAACTCAGGTCTTTTGGACTTTAGGTCCAGTGCTCTCCATTCTGGTTGCCTCTGCTGAGAGGCCAGAACTAAGGTATGAAGGCTATAGATGAGAGATCTTTGTTTTGTTTGTTTTTAAAATGTTTTATCAACACATTTTGTTTTTAAACACTGAACCTTCCCTTCTAACAAAGAAAATCAGAATAGAAGACCTAATATAGTGATTCCATCTGAAAGTGTCAGCAACATTCAGATCCCACAGTTCCCCACCTTCACAGAGAGGGAAGACAAGCTTCATTTCCTAATTCTCAATGCTACTGCCTTTGGGCTTTTCACTTCCACTGTGATTTTCCTTTTTTGTACTGTCTTCCTGGTTATGTTCACTTAACTTAATTAGTTCACACACTTTTCCCCATCTTTCTCTGAATACCTGACATGCCTAGCTCCTTTCTTTTCTTTTTTCCTTCTTTTCCTTGTTGGTTCAGACCTGTGATTTTACTAGCAATTCCAGGTGTGTTAACTCCTTCCACCAGTGTGGATTAACAGCTCATCTACAAATTAGGGACTTCCAGGAGAGCTGCCTTAGATCCCTGAAAGGTTGCACAGCTTGAATATGCCAGGGCAGGACCTGAACTCTCATTTTCCTGACTTGAAGGATAGCCTTCATGTCTTACTGTGCAATAATCTATCATATTCATATAGATATGTAATAGCTACATTTTTAAAAATTGATTTTATTATTTTATTCAGAAAGAAAACTACTTTTCTCATCCCATCTCCCTATTCCCTGTTGAGAAAGAAGGAAAAACAAAACTCCTATTAAACACTTGTGAAATCAAGAGAAATAAATTTCTGCATCGGCCAAGTGAAAAAAAGTCTCACCTTTCAGGAAGTGGGTAGCATTGTTTCATTATGAGTCCTCTGGAATTATGGTCGGTCATTGTGTTGATTACAGTTCCTAAGTCTTTCAAAGTTGTTGGTCTTTACCATATTGTTGTTATTGGAAAAAATTATTTTCTTGGTTGTAGTCACTTCTGTTTACATCAGTGTGTGCGAGTCTTCCCAAGTTTGTCTGAAACCATCCTTTTCATCATTTCTTAGAACAAAACAGTATTCCGTCCCATTATAGATCACGTGTTCAGCCATGCCTACCCAATTAGCAGGCACCCACAGTTTCCAATTCTTTGTCACTCCAAAAAGATCTCTAAATATTTTCGTACATTTTTAGAGTTTGTTTTACTTAGAACTAATCCCTCCCTTAATATATCCTTTCTCTAATGACTCCTTCTCCCTTTTCCCTCCCATTTCCCTGTTGAGTGAAATGTATTTCTGTAGCTGGTTCTGTGTGAATATACATCCACATTCTTCCTTCCTTTGACCAGTTCAGATTAAGGTGGGGATGTTGAGGTTTAGGGGTGCTCGAGACCACAAAGTAACCAACACACCGGGTCCTGTCAAATGAATTAGACTCAATTCTTCTCTCAGCCAAAGGAAAGCAAAGTTTGTTAAAGATTTCTCGCAATGGGTAGACTCTTCAGGAGCCTAAGTATGCGTGACTGTGACTGTTCAAGTGCCGCCTGATCTCCCCACCCAAGTCTTTCCTAATTATTCCTTCAGTCTCCCTCTCCACTCCCCCTGGGCTCTTCCACACTTAGAGTACTTCTCATTCCCTCCCTTTCCATTCTTCTTTTTTTAAAAAAGATATCAGTACATGACAGAATCACTCCAAGGCTCTTTGTTCTGATACACTGGTCAGGATTTGGCAACTAATTGGATTTGGGAAATAAAGGCAAAGGAAGAAGAATCAATCAATTAATCTACTATGCCCATGGGCAGTTAGGTGATACTTGGGTAGAGGGTGGGATAAAGTCAGGAATCCTCAGATACTTACCAGTTCTGTGACTCTGGGCAAGTCATTTAACCCCTATTTGTCTCAATTCCTCATCTGTAAAATGGGGACCCACTGGAGAAGGAAATGGCAAACCACTCCAGTATCTGTTGCAAAGAGTCCAACAGAACTAAACAACAAATCTTCCTGGCACCATACTAGGTCCTAGGGATATGAAGAAAAAAGTGAAAAACTTAGCTCTGGGAGATTACATTCTAATAAGGGGGGGGGAAATACATACTCAGATATATGAAAAATAGATATGTGATTTTGTTGGGGGTGGAGTGGTAGCAGCTGGAGGAATCAGGAAAGTCTTCATATAGAAAGTCACTAGATTCTGAGACACAGAGGTGAGGGAGAAACATGGGGAACAGCCAGGAACTGTTCTGGGAGTGGGGGCTGGGGGTGGGAGATCAAGAGTCCTATAGGAGGAAGAGAAAAGCCTAACTTTGAGGCTGTTCATCTGAGTGCTTGGAAGAAAGGCGGGGTCAGTCCTCCTAATTCTAATTCCTTCTGTCTGATAATTAATTCCTATTTATCCTGTATATATGTACATACATACACATACACACCACACACATGTGTTTTTCTGTGTACTTCTTTTCTATCAATAAAAATATAAACTCATAAGCAGGGAATGTTTTATTTAGTCGTAGCATTCCCAGCACCTCGCATAGTGTCTGATACACAGGGAATGCTTAATAAAGGGCTGTTTAATGACTAAAAAGGGACTGAGAATGAACACTGAAGATACCCTCAGTAAATGCACAGGATATGGACAATAATATGGTCAAAGAAATCCAGGAGGAGTAGACAGAAAGGCAGAAAGGGAGCAGGGAATCAGAAGAGAGTTTCTGAGAGGAAGGATTGTTCAACAGTGTCAAGTAACAGAGAGGTAAGGGAGAGGAGGACTGGAAACCATTGGACTTAACAGTCAGGAAATAATTCATCATTTAGGAGAGAGTAGTTTCATTCTAGTGACTGGATCAGAAGCCAAGGGCTTAACAGTTAACAGGAAGTGAAGGCAATGAGTGAAGGAAGACCAAGAGGATCATAATTTTTCAGGGGATAAGAAGTTCAAGTGAGAGTGTTTAAAGGCTAGGATAGCTCTGAGAATAGCAGTGAGATAGCAGCTAACAGGGAAAGACTGATGGTGAAAGAAGGATGAATGAAATCATTGCCCATGGGAGATAGGAGGGAGGACACAAGTAAGGGAATGGACTTGACTAGAGAGAGGAAGATGGGTGAAGATGGAGAGCGCTTTTGAAGTGTGGGGTAGGGAGATGGAGTTTATGAAAGATGACCTTACTATTTTTAGGAAACCTGTAGCCTTGATCACCTGCCTCTACTTAGGGTGCCACATGGGCTTGAAGAGAAGTTTAGAACTACTACTGAGGAGAGTAAGAAAACAGAAATTGTAAAGATTGCCTTTCAGCATTGAGGAACAAATTGAGATAAGGTACCTTGGATTTTTGCTGCATTTCTTCCACAATGGTTACCTGACCATGCTATTGGACATACTAAGAACAATGTCAGAGGTAGAAAAGTTAGAGGGATGAGTTCCAGGGGATACAATGGAAAGGAAGAGCAGAGGTTAAAGAGACTGGGGCACAGTATTATTGATCCACATGACTGTGGAAGTAGGAAAGTAACAGAAGGTCATGTAATCATCAATATCAGAGGAGGAGGTGCTGGCTTACTAGCCACGAGAGGGAGATACTAGTGGACTGGGGTCCCCATATTCCAGGACCCTGGGATGGTGAAGGTGCTGTTGATGCAGCGTTGTTGAGCAGGGGCTGGAGGCATTGGGAAGTTCGGGTTTGGGGATCTGGGTCAGTAAATTCCTGAAGATCAATAGTCTGGGTAGGACAGGATTAAATTCATTCATAGTGCCAGTTCTGTAGCTTCATGACAAGCAATGTCGAATGCAGAAGATATTCCAAGTATTTATATTTGACTCTGAGTCAGCTGGGTGACTGCGGCTTGCCTTAATTATGTCCTGCCTGAGGCCCCAGGATTTGTGGGGGTCTTCTAGACCCCTCCGCAACCTCGCATTGTATAGGCTTCTCCTTAATGCTCTCTGGGTTTCTGGGTCACCCCTTTCTCCATGTCCTCTTCCTACCAGACTGCTCCTTAATCTCATTCACTTGATCTTCAAACAGGTCATCTCCAGTAAACATAGGGATCAGTCCTGGGGCTTCTTCTCTTTCTGCTCAAGGCAGTTTCACTTAATGATCTCATCAGCTCCAGGGAATTTAATTATTATCTCTATGCTAATACTTCCCGGGAACCCTACTTAATCTATTTATCCTATTTTAACTTGCCCAAAACTGAACTCAGTACCTTTCTCCCCATACCCTCCCCCTCTCTTACCCTCCCTACTACTATAGAGGTTAGCCTAGAGGTCACCCCTCAACTCAATTCCTCACTGTCACTCATAGTCAATCTGTTACTAAGGCTTGTTGACTTCACCAACTCTCCTCTGATACTTCCACCACCCTAATGCTAGGCTCTCATCTCCTCATTCTTTGGTCATTGGAATGGCCCCTCACTGTTGTCCTTACTTCTGTCCATCCTCCATTCAGCCGCCAAAATGATTTTCTTAAAGCACAAGGACAATCAGATAGTGTCACCTCCTCTACTCAATAAACTCTGGGGGCTCCCTATCACCTTCAGAATAAAATATAAAATCCTTTGACATTCCAAGCCCTTCATAATGTACCTCCCCACCTTTCCAATTTTCATATACTTTAAGCCTGGTGTACCCTCCCCCACCTCTCCAATCCCAATACTGTTGACATTTGTTTGCTATGTGCCAGGCACTTGCTAAGGGGTGGGCATGTAAAAAGAGGCACAAGATAGTCCCTGCTCTCAAGTAACTTCCAATCTACTAGGAGAGACAACAAACAAATTCATATTCATATACATACATACATACATACATATTATGAAGAGAGAGATAGACAAGCTATATACAGGATAAATAGGAAATAAGAGAAGGAAGGCACTAGAATTAAGACAAATTCGGAAGCTTTCCTATAGAAGATAGGATTTGAGTTGGGCCTGAAGGCAGCCAGGGAAGCTTAATAAATACTTGTTGAATGACTGCTATCTGAGGCTCCAGTCCTTTGAGAGGCAGGATAGTGTAGGAGAGGACACTGGACAAGAGGGCCCCAGACACTTCTCAGTTGTGTGACTGGGCAAGTCGTTTATTATTAATTTTGAAACTGAGTTTCCCCATCGCCTCCAGGTTTTGAGTAGAGTGCAAGTCACGGTCCTGATCCCAATACCCATAGGCAGAGAAGCTTTCATGTTTGATCCCATTTGGGGTTTTCTTGGCAAAGACGCTGGAGTGATTTGCCATTTCCTTCTCCATTTTTCTAATCTGGACTAACTCACCTTTCCTTAGGTAGCCAGGTGCCCCTCCACTCCCTGGTGACTCACATTCGCTGTGGCACCTGATTGGTTGTAGTTTTCGTGGTACTCAGAACTCCTGAATTTAAAGTTATCTCCCAGCTAGCCACTCCAACAGAAGGGACTAATGGTATGTACTACCATGCCCAGGTGGACAAGTCATTTAATCATACATACTCTGCCTTAATTTCCTCATCCAGAAAACTAGGGAATTGGATTTGATGGCAGCCTGGCCCTATATCACAACAAGATGGAAAAAACTGACCTTCCAGAGCTGACCTTCTACCTGAGGAGGTATGATCTCAGATTAGGGAGGAGGTCTAGGAAGCACTCCTTGTCTCTGGATAGAGAGAGAGCAGGCTCCATTAGTACCCCCAGGCATGGGCTTTACAGCCTGTGTAGTTGCCTTAGATGAAGAGATACCCCAAGCCCCCTAACTGGAGCACCTTTCCCTGTAAGGTCACCTTCCACCTCCTCTGTAAAGTCTCATATATATATATTAGATTAAAAGAATTCTGGTATCATCCATTAGAAGTAAATTTCTGGGGGTAGGGATTGTTTGGTTTTATTTTTCCAGCATGTAATATAGTGCTTGGTACTTAGTGATCGCCATAAATGCTAATTGGTTGATTGATCTAGGACAGGGATCATGTCACTTATATCTGAGGAGAGCCTGGGTTAGGGCAAAGTAGATGCCAAAGGTGATTTGGAGGAAACTTACAGCCAGCCCTCTGACACCCCTCGTTAGCCCTTGTCCCTTTCTTGCCCAGCCCCCCCTCTGGCCTTCTCTTACTTTCCCTTTCCTAGGCATTCTTTTTCTTACTCATCCGACTAAATTTCCAAGGCCCCTTGGCAGGCCCATTTTCTGGTTTAGGTCACTGAGATTTTTAGTACCCAGACCAGCATGTTCAGGCTCACTGGAAGTGGAGTCAGGAGGACCTGAGTTCAAGTCCTGCCGGAGACACTTCCTAGCTGTGTGACCCTGGGCAAGTGGCCCCCCACTCATCTGCCTCAGTTTCCTCAACTGTTAAATGGGGTTAGTCACAGGACCACTCACCCAGGGTCGTAAGAATCATATGAGAAGCTCTTTGTCAAGTTTTTAGTTAAGATTTAAAGAGCTCTAGGAATACTGGCTGAAAAGAAAAGGTCTCCTACTTGTAGCTGCCCTTACCATGTTACTTGAATGTGCTTTCTTCCTTATCTCTTCCTTTCTTCCCTCAGCTATCTCTTCCCCATCCTTCCTCCCCAGCCCCAGTCTTTGGGGTGAGCAAATGGTAACTGTAAAATTTGGCTTAGCTTTGGGGATTCCCAGGGGCCTCTGGGCATGGACCAGGATGGAACCCCCTCAGCATCAGGGAGTACATGAAGCCCCCTGAGAGCCCTGTGCTCAGGAGTACCCAGATGGTCTTGGCCCAAGGGCAGATTGGAGTCCCCACCCTGATCCATGGATAGAAGCCTGGACTTGGGACTCTCAGATCCAATCTCTGATATTTAACAGCTTTTGGGACCCTGGATTTCCTCATCTCTTAAATGGGACTATCCATAGCATCTATTTCACAAATGCGATAGTAGGTGTAAAATGTTTTACAAAACTTAAAGCCTATATGAATGCTAGCTATAAAAAAAGGAACTGAAATTTGGGGGAGGGGAATAGTCAATGACTGAAGCCAGGGAACTTGTAGTTGAAACTCATTCTCAGTGAGAGGTGGGTGGGGTGAGAGATGGGTGGGAGATGGGTGGGGGCTGAGGAGGGCCTGGCTAGGTAGAGATATCAGATGGATTCCTGCTTTCTGAGCTCAGATCTCTCCTAGCAGCCTCTTGGAACCGCACCTGGGAAGACTTCATCTGTGGCATATGGAGAGAATGGGAACTATCCCATACTAGACCTGGGTAAGTCACCCATGGCCCTTCTTTCTCCTTCCTCCACACCTCCCCTTATAGAAGTCCTTTCCAGGTGTGAGAATGTCTCCATTTCCCTTTCTCCCTTTTCTGCTCACTGGGCCCTTCTCACACAAAGTTCTGGCTCTCCACTCTTGAATATTGCTGCCTTCCATTCTCTTGTATGTCCCCTAATTTGGCCTTGTTTGTGAGCCTCCCCAGAATGCAGGGGACAGAAGTTGGTGAGCTCCCACAGGCTTTTCCTGAAGTGTTTGCAGCTGTGCCACATAGACTAGATTGGGGAGAAATCAAGTCAAATCTCTGATTTTTTGAGTAATAATGGAAATAGTAATAGCTAACATAGCTAACACTTCATGTGCCAGACTCAGTGCTAAATACATCTTATTACAATTAGTTCATTTGATCCTTACAGAAACACTGCTTCTATTCCCATTTTTGTGTTGAGGAAAGTGAGGCTAAAGGAGGTTAAAGGGACTTCCTCAGAATCACATCTAGGAAGCCTCTGACGCTTCTTTTCCGAGGTCTCAACATTCTTTTTCTACTCCTGTTCTATGATCCCAGGGTCACTAACATTCTCCCTTAACACATCCTTCCCTTCCTCCAGTTCAAATTCTTCTGGGGTTGGGAGTGGATATCAGCCTCTAAACCCAGGAGGAAAAAAAATAGATCAAAAGAGCCAGATTCCTTAGAAAGACAATTTGGTCCCCATTGGTAAGCTTTCTCATTCCAAAAACTTGTGTGTTGCGTGGAAAAGAGAATTGAACACCTGGGTTTGAATCTAGCCTCTCATATTAGCTTTGTAAAAAAAAAAAAAAGTCATTTAACCTTCAGGGCTTGGCACTTTTTGACAGAATAGTTGGAAGAAAGTTTTGGAGGGAACTTCCAAACCAATGTATAATTATAGATTTTTGCCTCCACAATACAATGACTATGCTTACATTCAATGGATTGGAGGATCATAAGAGTTGGGAAGGATATATTAGAAGCCATGTAGTCAGAGGAAACTGAGTTATAAAGGGGTGTTCCTATTAAATAAGATGAAGCTAATTTTGGTAATTGCTATTCTAGGAGAATTAGCCAGCAACATCTGGATAGATTGGGTAAGAGGAAGGAAGGAATAGGTGAGGGGACCTGGCCAGAACAGTAATTAAGAAACAACAACAGTGGGACTGAACATTAACTCAGCCTTATTTCAACTGAGTACAATACCCAGCCAATATCACAGTCCTGTTGGCTTGGGTAAGAGGAATTAAGGAATAGGGATGTAGCAGCAAGCACCCCAGCGACCCCAGGGTGGCTGCTCACACAGGTTCTTAGATCTGCTTTGATAAAGGAAAGCAACTCAAAATGGGTTAACAAGCTTATTTTAATCAGTCAAACATATATCCTTTACCTGGTTCAGGGGGAAAAGGTCAGCACCCGAACTTCAAAGTATACAGGCAGAATCATCAAGACAGAAACAGATCAAGTAGACAGATTTCCAAACTGTCCAACCATTACATCCATACCAAAATCAACATCTGGGTTTTTCAAAGCCAGGGGGCTCTGGCCTTCCCAGAATCCATATCAAATCACAGAACACTTCTCAAAGTGAGCCCCCAAAACAAAGCTACACATCAGGGCTTATATAGCCTTCTCCTGGCTCAGAGAATGTAACAACCTTATTGACTCACTGGCCAAAACAAGCCTCCCACCACAGGCTTCTGGTGCACTTTAGCCTAGGGGCAGGGAAGATCTTAAAAATTTACATTCCCATTACAAGGGAATAGGAAACTGCTAGATATATTTGTTTGCCACCAAAGGGAGAGTAGGAATGCAGAGTAGCTCAACTTTTGTTGAATGGTAATTTTCCACCAACTTGGATTATTTGATCAGTGTATGCAAGAGGAAAACATAGGCTTCCAAATCCTAATCAGGAGAAAGTATTTCTTTCAGAGATAAATCATCTTCTTGATTACTACAATATCTCTTTATAGGAAGTTTTATTTTTAAAAGATTAATTTCCATTCAGGAACAAAATGAGCATTTCCATAAAACAGTACTATTGAAAAGGATGAACATGAAACTGGAAATCTATCATGTACAACTTGTATCCCTTCAAATATACAAGGAAGTTATGTAAATATTTTTCTAACCTCCTCCCTGACCCACCCCCTAACTAGATGGCTATCATTAGGCACAAATAGGCCTATATGTGTAAAACTGTTGTATACATTTTTCTTGCAGGTAGCATCTTCATGGCTTATTTCTAATTGTGTATTTATAATAGTCAAAATGAATTACTTGATCATCAAAGTCTTCAGTAGCAGTTTTATTATTGAGTAGAAAAGCAGACAAGGTCACCAAGGCAGGATATGACAACACACTTGAGTCAACAGAATTTAGAGAAACATTGTTCTTCAGTCTTCCTTTACTTCCTCCAACAGGGTTGAGTTCCAGGACAATAAAAACATCCTGTTGCCTGTTCCCAGAGGAAAAGGACAAGAAGGGAAATAAGACAACATGGTGTCTACCTGACCAATGTTGTATCAGCAACTTGTCTCTGGAGCCAGAAAGACTTCCTCTAAAGTCAAAGATAAGTATGGAGATAATCTTCCATAATTCTGAAAGGCTATACTACATGAAAATTTAGCCTTATACTCTTATTTTGGAGGCTAGGTGCCCTTGATATATTGTCTGAATCTAAGGAAAAATCAGGCAATCAAAGAAGGAAAGAAATTCAGATTCGAGGATACAAGTGGGGATGACCGGTCAACCATATTTCAGAGACTGAATTAGGCCTCAATCCTTATTACTTAGAGTAATTGAGAATACAAACACAGGGTCACAATCAACATGTTAGATTGAGTAGGAGGAAGGTAAGGATGGGTGACTTGAAACAGCCAGTGCATCTACACATAAAGGAGGGGACACTGGGAGTATTTGCTGACAGTTTTTTCATTTCTTACAGAACTTGAACATCCAAAATGGCAGTATTTACAAAAGCCCTCCCTTTTAGGACTTGGCCAATAAGAGGAAGAAGAAACCCATTAGACAAATTAGACTAAAGGCAAAGGTATGCAGCCAAGTGAGGAAACCCAATTATTTCCTATGAATGTCTAAGTAAAGTTACGGGTTTTTTTCCCCTCAGGATTTAGGTTATTGGCTCCCAAAGAGAACCTTAACTTGAAACCCCTAACTTGGAGCTTGTATTTGATTTTTGGATTTATTTTTACTTTTGGATTGATTTATCTAAGTGCCCCCAAGTTAGCATAGGCCAATCTGATGGCCAAGCTACTCCAGAAACAGGGTGAAATTCCACAGTAGGAATAAACTGCTTTTAGCCTCAGAGAATGATCCAGATATAAGTCATAAGTAAGTATTGAGACCCCAAAACTAAATTGAGACGGATAAGAACCACTGTAGGATGAGCCAGGCTAAGGAACATGAAATGCCAAGAGCCATTTAATTTACATTTTTTATGTCTTTGAAGGGAAACCTGATTTTCAAATCTCAGAAACGTCCTCTAAAATAAACGTCAGAATATTTGGGGGAGTTTCTGGTTATAGGGTACAAAAAGAAAACTTCTTGCAGCTCCAGACTTGGAGTATATATTTTTGTGAGAACTTCAGTGCTCTTAGGTGGGATATGACAGTGAGGAAAAACTCATTACAAGAGACTGTAAAATGTATAGGAGCTCTACATAGATTAGTATTTTAGTAATAATCGATTATTAATTAATAATAATAAAATAGTAGTAATTTCCAGAGGAAACCTTAGTTTTGACATTTATACTGTACTAGAGAGATGCTCATGTCAATCAGGATAAACCAGTCTGAAGATTAAGCTCTCAGTTGGTTTGGGGTTTTTTTTTTTTTGTTTCTGAGAGGAAACCTGTATTTTAAGGCTTTGGATGACCCTGTAAAATAAGGATCAGTGATAATAATTTGGGAAGATTCTGGTGATACGTTTCCTTGACTTGGAACTTTCTGAGCATCTTTAAAAATTTTTGAGATCAATAATTGATCACAGCTGGGATGTGACACAGAGGATTAATCAGTCAAATAGAGTCAGGAAAGGAGA
>NW_027187318.1:0-14675 GCF_028583685.1 Petaurus breviceps papuanus | reverse complement strand
AAGCAATCAGGGTTAAGTAACTTGCTCAAGGTTACACGGCCAGTTATTTCTGGGTGTGGTGCTGAGTGTCTGAGCCCGGGATTCGATCTCCAGGTCGTCCCAACACTGGAGCCGGTACTCTTACTCGCTGAGCCACCTGGCCGCCCCTCTATAACATTCTTAATGAGTTACCTAGAGCACCAAGGGTCAGTGACTTGCCATAGCTAATATGTGTCAACTCAACGGCAGGATTTGAACCCAGCCCTTCCTGAATCTGAGAACAACACACCAACGACCGTCAGCCTCTAGTTGACTGTGACTAGGGACAACCCCCAGAAGCCCACCTGGGCTTTGCTGAAGTGATGACTTAGAATGGTCCAAACCGGGAGAATCTAATTGTTTGACCAAACAGGCCTCATTAATAATGTCTTGGTGTTGTCAGGGAGGTTAGCACACTGCAAAGGGCTGCTGCAAAAGGCAGAAATCACCCGTTTCCTTCTTCCTTGACCCCCATAAGTTTCCCCAAACCCTGTGACTGGCAGGATGAACATTCACTATGGGGGGTGGGAGGGGTGGAAGGGATGGAGGCCACAGAGGGAAGCACGGTAAGCCAGGCTTTCCTCAGCCTGGTCCACCTGGGGCCTGAGTCATGCCAGAGAATGGCTTGGCTGGATGCTGTGTCCCTAACAGCCTCTTCCACTCCAATTAAAACTAGACACAGCGATTTCTCTAATTTATTCTCTCTCCTCTTTGTTCCTCCCTCTCTCCTGGAGAAGGCGTGTGATGTTCCCCAAAATTTATCTCTATTCCTCAAAAGCTGATTTATCTTTAACTTTTATTTTATCATTTAGGCTGGCAATCATGACAAACATGATTAAGCCTCCGTAATCCATGTCTATTATTTCTCATATGCAATGGCCATGGCCCATAAGGGAGCAGGAGGGGACAGAGAAAGATTTATAATGGCATTTTACCAGAGAAATTCTCTGGTTGGGGGCTCAGATTTATTTTTACAATATCCAAAGGTGGGATAATACATGCAGGGCTCCTTCATAGGCAATGACTTAGCTGTCTCGCTGGGGATGGAGATGGGTTAGGCTGGTACTAGAGGTGAATGGGGTGGGGGGGCTAGGTCTTCAATATTTTTCTTCCCATTATCCCAAGTCCCTGTTTGAACGGAAAATTCTTCACAGAGGGGAGACATAAAGGGAGTGACCTGACCCACACAAAGAAGGGGGGGGGGTAAGAAAGAGAGCTCTGACCACCCTGCTCACCACCTCTATACCACTACTAGAATGATAATAAACCACATTTACATAGCATTTTAAGATTGGCAAACCTGCCCGTGATCACTCAGGCACTGAGAGTTAGAAGTAAGCATCTACGCAGGTCTCTACCCTCACTCTATATTCCCCATGTGATTGGTACATTGACTGCAAGTGAGAGCTTAGAAGGTCCCATGGATGTTGATGTCCATTAATAAATGTTCTGGGAGGGGAAACAGTAACTCCTGTTTCTCTCCTGCCTTAAGGTCTACAAAAGACTTTCCTCCCAACCAACCTGTGAGGTGGACGTTGAAGTGGTATTTTGCTCTAATACTCATTTTACAGATGAAGAAACTTGGGAGACTCAGAGAGATGAGCAGTCCATTGAAGAAGTGACAAGTCCAGCCTCTGGGGGCTGAGTTCAATGCTTCTCCTTTCCCTCTGCCTCTGTTTTCTCTTTTTGCTGCTTCTGCCAAGGACAATGCTGTTGCTGAAGAGGTATTCCTGAAAATCTCTAGTTGTGCAAAAGGAATCCCATTGTAAATGAAAGCTGACATGTACATAGTGAGGTACGTTTCCAAAACACTTTGCCCTTGTGTACTCATTAGATCCCCCTGAGCCCAGGACTGAGGAGCAGCCAGTCTGGTAAGCAATAGGATTCAAAGGTGGAAGGGACTTTGGATATAACCCAGGCCTCTCCGTTATTGGCCAAGGTCAAATAGAAAGCAAGTCATCAAGTCAGAATTCAGTCCTAGGACCTCTGACTCCAACTCCAAGGTAATTTCTACTCTCCCACTCTGTGGCTTTTTTTTTTTTTTAAAGCAGAACAGTCACTCCCTCCTCTCCACAACATCTCCACAGCTGAGTGGAGAGAACAGTGGACTTGAAGAGCTATGGGAACATGGGTTCAAGTCCAGGCTAACTGTAAGACCCTGAGCAGGTTACTTCTGCTCTCTGAGGCTTAGTCTCCTCGTATGTAAGATGAGGACAATGATATTGGCCCTGCTACTTCATAGGCTTATCGTGAAGCCCAACTCCTAGTGTGAAAATGCCCTCCACTGATGCAGACCCCTCCTCCGTAACATATAACCTCAGGTAATTCTCTAAGGCAAGGAAGAGGTCACATGAGTCAGAAGCAGGGTTTGATCTGAACTGGCTCTGGGGTAGCTCTATCCATCAAGTCGGGACTCAGGAGAATAGCGATCAGCATCATTATTTATTCATATATATGCAAATATATTCTCATCCCTTTTAAAACCTCTCCTTGGCTCACTCTCTCAATCCCCCAGTCTGGTAGCTCAGAGTCTGGTTGGGTCCTGCTCCTCTCAGAGATATAGGGGCACCAGGAAGGGTTGGGGAGGGGATTTCTAGCCCTCTCAGATCACAAACTTCCATCTGGTGTCTCTCCTCCCCCTGTGCATTAACATTTCCCCATGATCAATTTACCAATGAACATCAACTAGCTTTTACAGCCCCTGGCTGGAAAAGGTCATTGCACATTCCAAAGAAGGAGGCTATAAAATTATCACTGTCCTTCTCAGAGAGATTGGAAATACCCCACCTCCACCTGAAGGAGCCCAACCCCCTTCCTGCTTCTTCTTCGTTGTTTATTTCCCTAATCACATATGACCAAACATCCCTCCTCAGATAGGAATATTTCTAGCCTCGATGGCTGCCTGAGGAGTTCAAAATGATGAGAGTTCCCAAGTGCTGCCTGGAAACAGGAGGACCTTTCTGCAAGAGAGCCCTCCCCAGTCCAGTGTTGTTCCTCCATTAGAAAATAAGCTCCTTGAGGTGGCTAGGTGGTGCAGTGAGTAGAGTACTGGCCCTGGGGTCAGGAGGACCTGAGCTCAAATCCGGCCTCAGACACTTAACACAAAAACTAGCTGTGTGACCTTGGGCAAGTCACTTAACCCCAATTGCCCTCCAAAAAGCAAAAAAAAAAAAAAAAAGTAAGCTCCTTAAGGGCGGGGAATATCTTTCTTTTTGCTTGTATTTGTAACGTGTGCCTGACTGATACTGAGGGCTTTCAAACTTCCTCATTGGCTACATGTTGTAGTCTGCTCACATCTGCTATGTACCTGTCCACTGCTCTCTGAAAGATGGTCATTTCTGAGTTCTTTAGGGACAGTGAGTTTCTAAATCCTGAAATAATACTTACATCAGCTGAAATTTATATATCACTAAATGAATTACAAAAGGAATAGATATATGCTTAGCTCCTAAATTCTTGTATCTTCTTAAAATGTTAACAGGATTTTAAATGTAGTCCAGATAGTACTGCTTTCTAACCTGTGAATCGCTGAAGCCTCACAAAGCAAGCCTAGAGACAGGAGTGCCAGGAATCAACAGGTGGTGTAATTAATCAGCTTCAGAGTGAGGACTGTCTACCTGCTGGAGTAAAGACATAGGTTATATACATAAATCACAAGTGGGAAAAGAAGGAGAAAGGCGGATTACAAACAATCATTTCTAGGGCTTGAGCAGTTTCCCTGAATCCACAATACAGGTGTTCTGGAGTCCTATAGGAACTATATTGTTTCAAGTGTTTGGGGGTCATTACTTGGTGGGTCACAGGGCCAGAGTTCTGTGATGGGAACAGGTTCTATAATCTATGATTTGCTTCACTTAACGTACACAGGCACAGGAATGTACTGATTGTGAAAAGTGTTGTCAAGGGTTTGTTTGATTGATTTAAAACTTGCATTGCAAATGGCTGACTCCCGAGACAGAAGAGGCAGCTCTGAGAAATCTAAATTATTATTATATTTATTACACATATCATATCGATTAATATGAAAATGATAAATTCCTTCACAAAATCAAATAAGCTGTTTTATGTATTAATTTGCCTGGCCCTAAGTACTGTTCTTAACCCTCTAATTTGATAATTGACTGAATCAATCCTTAGTTCATACACCTGGGTTAAACTCTTGGACCCGGACTTAAAAATGGGGAGGAGAAATTTAGAATAACGCTAAAAGATGAGTAAGATGGTATAGCAGAGAAGAAGGGATAAATTTGAAATGAAAAGGTTACATTTAAAATGTAAAGAGAAAGCAGAAACAGACCTAAGAAAGTTAGTGAAACAGGACTGGGGGGGGGGTGTGGCGCTGCTGCATACAGACTCAAAGAGGGATCTTTCCAGCAGAAGCACATGAATGTACAAGCCCTTTCCCAAGAATCGTGTGGCCCCAGACTCAGCAGCAGACAGGGGCAAGAGCAGAGCTCCTGGACAAGTAGAGTAATCCTTGGACAAAGACACCTGGACCCACAGAAAAGTTTTCTGCTGTGAACAGAGAAGTTTGTCTGTCCAGTAGAAACCTGAGTCAGACAGCAATCAGGGAAATGGGAAGGAGTAAAGCCAAGCCTATAAATCACGGCTGTGCTGAGTTTTGTGGACTGTGTAGGCCCAGGGAGGGCATTGGGCTCTCTCCAATCCTAGGTAGTGCTCTGAGTCTGAAGAACTACTGCAGTCCTGACAAAGGAGCTGTTTTGATAGTTAAGGACAAAGGTGGTGATTCCCTCCTTTCTTTTTTGGATGGCATCTTCTATTCATGTCTTGTTAGCCTGAGTGCTTTCATAGGAGCAAGAGTCCCATTTCTTATATAGTGGAGTCGAAGACCTGAGTCAGATTTAATGGTTCCACGATAAACACTGGATGGGGGGGGGAAATGAGACAAACTTTTATGTTCCCAAGGCAAGAAGATATATAACCTCGTCTCTATCAATTCAGACTGTCCTTTCTGGGCCACTGTAATGTAATGCCAAGCAAAGGCAATTTCCCAAGGTTCAAAATACCAGCATAGCTGCTCTCCATTTTATTCAGTGACAAATTAAGAACAGAAGGAATCAAAATATGACATCATTCAAAATACAGCATTTACTAAGTGTGATTCAATAATCTCCAAGTACTACCCCCAAGTGTGATTTAATCAAGTACTACCCCACCCCTGGACATTACATTCATTTAATCAATCACAAAGTCCCTGTTCTAAATACTACTCCACCCCTAGGCTGTACCTTCATTTAGTCCACCACAAAGCCCCTCTTCTCAAATGGAGATTAGTTTCCAATCTAAGTAAAGTACATTCATTTGTTCAATCACAGAACACAAAAAGATCAAAAGTTCCCCACCCTTAGATCACAATTGAATCTACCCCAGAGTTACAACAAGCTTAAGCACAGCACTTCATACCCAGAGAGAGGTCTTTTCTTCATCTTGACAGGAGGCAGGTTCTCAGCAATCTTTGTTCCTGGGGAGACAAAGCTTAGCAAGGCCACAAGATACATTGCCAGTGTCATTAATTCATTCTCTGTCTGCAGAACAGTCCTAGGACCCCTGAAAACATTAGCAAACCCCCCTTCCATGATTTCTGTAAACATACAACAAGAAAATCCTTCTTCAGGGCTTTTGAACCAACAGCAGGGTTCCCAAACCTCTGCAACAACAGCACTGTCCTTCACCAGTGGACAGTATTCACTCTCTGTCTGCAGAACAGTTTCAGGAGCTCTGAACCAACAGCAAGGTTCCCAGGACCTCTGCAACAACAGGACTGTCTTTCACCAGTGGACGAATCTGGCAAAACAACATCAAAACAGACAAAGTACCAGCATAACAGCCATGTCTCCTCTGTCCTTGGCAGCTCTAGGTGGCAGCTCTCAAAGTCCTGGGCAATTCAAAGTGGCCCTCAGCAATCCTCTCCATCTCTCTGCCTCCAAAAGTTCTTCTGCCTCTCTTTTTTCTTGTGTCTCTCTAAATTTATGTCACCAGCTCCACCCAGTTCAGCCCTCTCTTTTCACATCAACAAGTCCATCCCATTCACAAGCTCTGGGTTTTAACACAATCAATTTGAAAACCAAGCCAATGCAGGGGGATCTTTATATTACATTACTATCACAGCCACCAGAAACATTGCATATGATTCTCAAAACAACTTTGTGAGGCTGTGTAATGGGAATGTAAATTTTTAAGATCTTCCCTGCCCCTAGGCTAAAGTGCACCTGGAGCCTGGGGTGGGAGGCTTGTTTTTCAATAGATACTTTTTGATTGGCCAGTGGGTCATTAAGGTTGTTACATTCTCTGAGCCAGCAGAAGGCTATATAAGCCCTGATCTGTAGCTTTGTTTTGGGGTTCACTTTGAGAAGTGTTCTGTGATTTGATCAGATGAAATTCTGGGAAGCCATTGTCCAGAGCCCCCTGGCTTTGAAACCCAGATGTTGTTTGGTATGGATGTAATGGTTGGACAGTTTGGAAATCTATCTACTTGATCTGTTTCTGTCTTGATAATTCTGTCTGTATACTTTGAAGTTCGGGGTGCTGACCTTTTTCCAATGAACTAGGTAAACCATACATATTTGACTGATTAAAGTAAGCTTGTTAACCCATTTTATTGCTTTCCTTTAACAAAGCAGATCTAAGAACCTGTGTTGGCAGCAAACCCTGAGGATGCTTGGGGTGCTTGCTGCCACAGGCTGGCAGTATAAATATTAGTGTCCCCATTTTACAGATGAGAAAATGAGGCTCAGACAGATTAAATTGTTGAGGTTTAAGGTTTAGGGGAGCATGAGACCCCAAAATACCAACATACCGGGTCCTGTGAATGAATTTGACTCAAGTCTTCTCTCAGTCAAAGTAAAGCAAAGTTTATTAGAGATTCACCATAATGGGTAGACTCTTAAGGATCTGAGGTATCTGTGATGCTCAGGCGGCCAGAATAATCTGACACAGAGTAAATCTGTGCTAGATAATCCCTAGCAACCTCATGGAGGCAAGATGGAGTTTATACACAGAAGGATTGTGGGAGGGCTCTAGGGGGGATCTAGAGGAGGAATGAGATTAAGAGTGGAAAATAGTTGTAGACTACCTGGAGATGACAGACAATGAAGGTCTAGGCAAGTTGAAGGGTAACAGGGTGGGAAGTGGATGGACAATGAAGGGCTAGGTGAGTAACAGATTTGGGTCTAGTGATAATGAAAGGCTTACGGCCTCAGGCAAATGCCTCATGTAGTGAGATTTAGTGGAAGGGCTCTGGTGCATTTGGGGGTGGTCTGAGTAAAGATAATTTTCTCCGTCCAAGGGTGACGTGTGTGCAGATAGAATTGTTAATGATTTTACTAACCACCTTGATCTGCTTGAGCTTCCTTACTATCCAGAGGAGGCCAAAGTGACCGGAGAATCAGAATCAGCCAATCAGGAGGCAAACTGAGCAGCCCTCAAGCTTGACATACCTGAGATCCTTGGAAATTTGCTTAATAAATCCAGAATCTTTCCAAAGTACTATAGTGCTCATTATTAATAACTAATATCTTGGGGAGGTTCAGAGCTTCCCCCTGCCCTTTCTTCCACAGTCCTAACTTCAAGTTCAGTTTTTCTTCAGAAGGACATTACTGATAATTGAAGTGCCCATCAGAAATTATACACCAAAGCCCCCTCCCAGTTGCAACCTGCTAGAGGGGACCCCTACTAGGTTCCTTGGAAACCACCTAACAGGTACCAATAGTAAAGAAGTGTTTCGCCTGTGTTGCTAGAAACATGCCACAGATTCCCACAGATTCAGACCTGTTTATGTTTGTATCCAAGGCTTCACTCGGCTTCACTAAGAACAATACTAAGGCTTCCCTTCAATAGGAACAATACTAATGGCACTGCATCCCCTTAGAAACATACTCTGTTTGTTAGCAATACCTAGGTCTATAAAAATGCATCTTACAGAAGACTCGATGCTGTCTTCCTTATTGGGGAAGCAGTCACCAGCTGGTTAATAAACACTTCAATTGGCTTTGCTGTCATGTTCATTTCATTTGTCCACTACTAATGAGATTACACTGACTCATTTTATCTTGATCAGACCCCACCCAGGTTTGCAAGGAATTAAATCTAAAGTGGGGAAGCCCACTGTATTCTACTCAAGCTTGGGTAGAGATAGATTCTTTTGTCTAGATGGCCCAAGGCTAGGAGTAGTCTGCTATGGGAGATATTTTCTCTGTCCTTGGGTGAAATAATGAAGGAGTGACATTAGCACTTGTTAGAAGGGTATATAAAGAGTGTAGGTATATAAACGGAGTTCAGTTCTGACTGCAGCTCCCATGCATACTCCCATTTGCTTTGAAATAAACACACATACAACCTCATTTTGTTTTTCTTAAACCAAACTCTGGAGGTTGACATGTGATTATGAATGACATCAGCCCTTAATTGGAAGGGTATATAAACTGTGAGCCCTGCTGCCATGATTGTTTTGTCTAAGGAGATAGCCAAATGACCATCCTTTTATTAATAACCTTCTGGCTGTGTTACTAAAATAATTAAATCACCCAGCAACTATGTCTCTTGAACCTTTTTAAATATCATGGTTAGGAGCTGCTATTATTATGTCGATTTCACAAATGAGGAAACTGAAGACAGAGAAGTGACCTGCCCAGGGAATTTTATTTTTATTATCAAAAAATTTGTCATTTACATTGCTATCATTTGCCTTTTATACCACATGCATTCGTGAATACATCTTTCTCTCCTTTTCTCCCTTAGAATGATTGTGACAAAAGGTAAAAAAAGAAAGCAAAGGGAATAAAAGAGTCTAACAAAACTAGCCACGATTTCCATGAAGCCTGGCAGCATAGCAGTATTCCACACTCATATTCCTCCACCTCTCAAACAAAAGTAGAAAGGTTGGTTTTTTCATCTCTTCTTCAGGGACAGAGCTTGGCTGGGCATCTCTTTTTAACATGCAGGAAAGTTGACTTTAATAGTAGTACTATTCGTATCCATTAATTTGGAAAATAAACAGTGGCAAAAAGCTTTTATGAATTCAATAGGATTTTTATATTTTTAATCTCAATATGTCACCGACTTGAAAGACACTGATGCACTTGTAAGTGAAGTCTACCAAGGCAGGTTTGTTTGTTTATATTGTTGAGCTAATTAAAAGGAAGGAGGATAATGACCAGGTACAAAGGTAAGAAGAAAGAGGAAAAAAACATGGATTGGATTCAGATGGATTCTGAAGCACAAAGCAATAAACACTGGGCCACTCTGTCCACAGGGTGGAAAGTGAGATTTTATAATCTGCTTCTCAATTCACTTTTATACTGTCCACACGAAATGGGCTAATAATATAAATGATAATCACCAAGTGAAGGTGACCACTTACTCAGTCAGAATGTGTTATTCAGTTTGGCCCAACTCTCCATGACCCCATTTGGGGTTTTCTTGGCAAAGATACTGGAGTGGTTGGCCATTGCCTTCTCCAGCTCGTTTTATAGATGAGGAAACTGAGGTAAACAGGGTTAAGTGACTTGCCCAGGGTCACACACTGAGGAAGTGTCTGAGGCCAGATTTGAACCTTGGAAAATTGTCTTCCTGACTCCAGGCCTGGAGCTCTACCTAGCCATTGTGCCACTAAGCTACCCTTCAATTAGAATAATGTTATTAAAAGGCAGGGGCCTGTCAGGATTGAAGAAGAAACTCTGGCTGACGTCCAAAGTAAAGGGAGAATAATCCCAGAGATGTGCTTTTGTTGACCTTTGTGTTTTCAAGGCTAATCATCTGTTTAAACAAAGACCTCATCTGCCTCTTAGTACTACAAACCTTGTTTATGTTTCCCAAATTCTATATTTAAAAATAGGTGGTCAAGATCTGAAAACATTTGGAGTGGGAAAGGTCCTAATTAAGGATAATTTTTCATTAAATAAAAAACTCACTTTGGCCTCATGAATTGTTCTCTGCAGACATTAGCTGGGATTTGGCCTCTAACAGTGGCAGATACATTGATATCTGCCAAGAGGCTACTTAGCCTGAAAAATCCTCTTTGGATGGACTTTCTCCGTTAGACTGGAAGCTCCCTGAGAGCAGGGACTGCTTTTGTTTCCTGGAACATAGTAAGTCTTTAGTAAATGCCTGCTGATTGACTGAGCTTAAATAAATCAGTGCTTGATTCACCTCTAAATAAGAGTTCATTGTATCTGTCTGAGGTTAGGGAGCTAGGACAGGGGGTCATGGTCCCAAGGCCACTGTGTCCCCCAGGCATGAATGGCCTGAGACAGATCCCTTCACTCTTCAAGAGCCTGGGTCCCTCCTCCATAAAATGAGATCACTAAAGTCCCTCTCAGCGGCTAACAGTAATAATAATTAACACCGATATATTGCTATGTGCCAGGCACTGTGCTAAGGACTTTACAATTATTATCTCATTTGGTCCTCACAATAATCCTGAAAGGCAGGTGCTATTGTTATCACCATTTTACAGATAAGGAAACTGAGGTAGGTGAAGTGACTTTTCCCAGAATTACGCTGTGTCTGAGGACAGATTTAAACACAGGCCATTCTGACTCCACATGCATCATTTCACCTAACTGTCTCCTACTTGGGGGGAAAGATGGGGGAGGAGATTCTGGTGAACAGAAGCTACTATCCAGGCTGCTTTGGCTAAATTTTTAGAGAAGTTAAAAACCAGTTCCCTAAAGCAGAGGAGAGCTATTTTAATATTTCATCAATCCCATTGAAGTGTGAACCCTGCCAGTGTGAGTGTGAGAGCCCAGAGAGGCACCTCTAGACCTTCGACTTCTCATCCCGGGTGATTTCCTCCTGTCCCCCCAGGCTTCACCTTTTCATCCCAAGACTCTTGTCTGAGTCTTCACATGTGCGTCTGTCCTCTCTATAGGACTGAGCCCAGCCGCTGGAAGCCCTCTTGAAAGTCTCATATCCTTTGTAACACATGTGCTGTCCACAGGTTTCTAAAAAACAATTCCCAGTTCAAGACAGCAGTAATTGAACCAAAGATGAGTTCCGCTCCCCATAGGTGGCCATCTTTAGCAGTGAAAGGCACCTAAGCTTTCTTAATCCTCAGTTTTCTTTTCTGTAAAATGAGGATCATAATAGCACCTACCTCACTCAGAGATATGGCAAGGCTTAAGGTCAGAAGGAGGCTGTATGGGTAGGAGAAAGAGATCCAGTCAGGATGTAGTAGCCTGATGCTGTGGCCCTGTATCTCCTAGTCTGTCTATCCCTGCCTTCCTTAGGGAGTGTCATCGAAGATGTTACAAAGATCAGAAGAAAAGAGAGGTGGCTCCTTGGGGATCCAGTTCTAAGAAAGAGCAAGAATCAGTCTTCTCTCCTGCCTGGCTCAACTCATTGATCATTGGGAAGAAAGAGGCAATGATGGTTGGAGCACCCGGGGGCGGCACTGTCCCATCCAAGTGGCTTGGCTTCAGTCTCTTGGATCATGAAGAAATCCAAGTTTGCCATCTTTTGGCTTTTTCTTCTGTTTGTTGTCCTTTCAGCCCTATCTTTAGATGCCCTTGGGATAATTGCTCTGCCCATCTCTCCCCAAGCTTTCTTTAAACTGACTTCACCCTCTACTTATTCTCTCCATCCTGAGGGATGCTGTGAGTAATCTTCCTGTAATCTTTGCATCATCCTGCTCCAGAAGAGTTGACAAATTAATTTACACTCTAAAGCAGTGTCTCCCCGGGCTGCCAAACAAGTCATGTCAGCTGACTAAGGCCCTGTGTAGACTCTTATGGTCTCCCCTCCCATGGAAGTTAATTTCCATTGATTAAACTTCATTAGGAAATTACTGTAATTGGTATCGATGTCTATTTGCTAAAGAACTAAAGCCATGTTAAAATGTAACTGTTTATAGTTTGTTCCACACTTATGATTTCATTGGTCCAGGGAGTTAACACCCTCTATTAATGTAGTTCAGCAACTGTTTCCTAAATTACAAATTTATAGAATGGCCCAGATTTAAAGTGACTTGCCAGGGTCACACCCAGTATGTTTCAGAAGCAGGACCTGAACCTAAGTCTTCCTGACTTCAAGGGCACTTTTAAATTTTATTTTTGGGGTATTTTTCCTTTTAAAAAATTCATTCATTCATTCATTCATTTATTTATTGTTTTCAGCATTCACTTTTATAAAATTTTGAATTTTAAAGTTTCTCCCCCCTTTTCCCCCCTCCCTCTCCCCAAGGCAGCATGCAATCTGATGTAGGTTATACATGTACAATCATATTAATCATATTTCCACATTAGTCACATTGTAAAGAAGAATTAGAACCAAAGAGAAAAATCATGAGAAAGAAAAAAAAAAAAAGGATAAAAAAAGAGAGAGAAAATCATCTGCTTCGATCTGCTTTCAGACTCCATAGTTCTTTCTCTGGGGTCCATCATGAGTCTTTTGGAATTGTCTTAGATCATTGCATAGCTGGGAAGAGCTAAGTCTATCAAAGTTAGTCGTGGAACAATGTATCTGTCACTGTGTACAATGTTCTCCTGGTTCTGCTCACTTCAATCAGCATCAGTTCATACAAGTCTTCTAGGTCTTTCTGAAGTCTGCCTGCTCCTCATTTCTTATGGAACAATAGTATCCATTACATTCATACACCACAACTTGTTCAGTCATTCCCCAGTTGATTTCCAGTTCGTGGCCACCCCAAAAAGAGCTGCTATCTGGGAGCTTTTCCCATTTTCATGATCACTTTGGGACACAGATCTAGCAGGCGTATTGCTGGATCAAAGGACATGCATAGCTTTATAGCCCTTTGGGCATAGTTTTGAGGGGGCACCTGGGCTCTAAATCAATTTGTAAAGCCAGTTTGTACAATTGTAACTGCAATTTGTATTGTCTGTGAAATCCCTTTCCCTGCCTCAAACTCTGCCCCTTCCCCTAGCCGCACTCTGCCTAGGCAACAACTTGTGACTCCTTTGTTCTTACTTAATCTCCATGTCTCCTCTGGTCTGGCCCAAATCTCATCTAAACTCTCTATGCACTAAAGTCACAAGTTCCTCTCAGCCCTAACCTTTATCTATGTTTTGAAGTCCCTTCCCTCCATCCAGTCATCCCTGACAATGGCAGCCCTACCCTTTAAAAGTAAAAGCTTGTACCCCTCTTACTTGCAGGTCCCCTAAGGACTCATACCTGCTTCTACAAAGCGTAAAAATAAACTTCTACAACTCTCACTCCAATTAAGCCTGAGACCTTGAATTCTTTCCAGATGCTATTGCAAGTTTTCTGGTCTTAGATAAGATCAGAGTTCCTGCTGAACCTATTGGGAGCTATCCCTCATCAGTTTAAAATTGCTCTCCAGAATGATTGGATCAATTCACAACTCCACCAACAATGTGTCAGTGTTCTAATTTTCCCTCATCTACTTCAACATTTATCATTTTCCTGTTTTATCACGTTAGCCAATCTGATGGGTGTGAGGTGGTACCTCAGAGTTGTTTTAATTTGCAATTCTCTGGGGCAGCTAGGTGGCAGTGAGTAAGAGCACCAGCCCCAGAGTCAGGAGGACCTGGATCATCTGGCCTCAGATACTTAACACCCACACACACACAAACTGGCTATGTAACCTTAGGCAAGTTACTTAACCCCAATTGCTTTAATAAAAAAAAATTGCAATTCTCTAATCGATAGTGATTTAGGGCATTTTTTCATATGACTATAGACAGCTTTAATTTCTTCATTTGAAAACTTCGAGGTCACTTCCTTCCCTGCAGCCTCAGGCTGCCTCTTCCTTTAAAAATCCAGCCATTACTTTATACAGCTAGCAAAAGAAAAAAAAAAAAAGGGGATATTAGTCTGAAGGAATATTTTCCTTTTTTTTCCCCAACAGAAATAATGTAAAAAAAAGTGAGGAGGAAGGGAGGAAGTCTAGCAGTCCAAGGTCTCTACCAGTTGTAGAGGCAGTCAGTGGGAGACAAGGTCTGGGAAAGTCTGGGTTTGATTCTTGCTTCAGACATGTCAGCTATGTGATCGTGGGCAAGAAATGACAAAATGGATGGTTTCAGAGAAACCTGAGAAGACTTATATGGACAGATGCAGGATGAAGTGAGCGCAACCAGGAGTATAAATACATGCATTGTAAAGACAAACAGTTTTGGGAGATTTAAGAACTCTAATCAATGCAGTGATGCCCAGTGAGGGAGCACACTGATGACCTGACAGAGGTACGGAGACATCTTCCTTTGTATGTGGCCAATGTGGGGATTTGTTTTCCCCGACTCTGCTTTTTCCTTATAATACGGTTTTTCCCTCTCTTATTTTGGAGGGGGTGTGAGAGGGAGAGAAAATAAATGTTAACTGAAAAAATGAAAATAAGACTCTAGTCACCGTAACAGTTTGTCCCTCCCTTCTCACCTTCATCTCTGCAGGGATGGCAAGCCTCTTCCCTTCCTCATCTTTCATCATAAAACCTAGAAAACATTATGCAACTTTGAGATAAATATTTATGTGGTAAAGTGGAAGAAACATATTTCCAGCTTTCACAGTCACCTGAGTTCACTTCTCACATTTTTTTTAAGACACAGAGGTTTTTTGGTTAGTTTGTTTTCCATTAGAAACCAAATTTAGCAAGTTCCTGACAAAAATAAATAGGCTGTAGCCGCCCTCTGGCTCCCTGGGTTTCCTAAAGAGATTGCCAGGAGATT